>NW_027455379.1:0-38156 GCF_040206685.1 Ascaphus truei
TGGCCTTTCTCTCTCACTTTGAATCCTGGCCCTCTTTCTTTCTCTCCTCAGACTCCCCTGTTCTTCTCCTTGGGGTCTTCAACTGCCACATTGACCCCTCTCTCCCTTGGGCTTCCCGCTTTCTCTCTCTAACCTCTTCTCTTGGCCTTTATCAGTGGACGCAGCCAGCACCCACAAAGATGGCCACTACCTAGACCTGGTTTTCACTAAAAACTTTTTGCTCTCTGATTTCTCCATTTCCCTTCTTCCTCTCTCTGACCATCATCTCATCTCATTCTCTCTATCTCGCTTCTCCCCTTCTCCATCTACCCCTTGTTTCTGCAGAAACCTGCGCTCTATTAACCTACTAGCCTTTGATTCCACTTTACTCTCCTCCCTCTCCTCTCAGTTCTGCTCCAGACCCTGACGACCTGGTCAGGAACTACAACTCTGTCTTATCCTCTTCTCTTGATCTACATGCCCCACTTTCTCTCTGCCATCCTCGCCCTTCTAACCCTAGACCCTGGCTAAATTCCCACACACACATGCTGCGTTCCTCCACTCGTTCCTCTGAATGCCTCTGGAGGAAATCTCACACACTCGCAGACTTCCTTCACTACAAATGTATGCTATCCTGTTTCAACTCTGCCCTCTCAGGCTAAACAACCCTACTTTTCTTCACTAATCAAGTCTAACCCACGCCGACTCTTCTCTGTCTTTGACTCTCTACTCAAACCACCCTCAGCTGCTTCTTCTTCTTGCTCCATCTCACCTCAGGACTTTGCTGACTATTTTAAGGAAAAGGTGGAATCCATATGTCAGAACAGCCCCACTGTTTCCTCCTCCCATCCTACACCTTTTCCTAACTCTCCTCCTGCCTTCCTTGACTCTTTTTCTGCTGTCTCAGAGGAGGATGTGTCACTGTTGATCTCCTCTTTTCCCTCTATCACTTGCCCTCTTGACCCTATTCCCTCCCATCTCCTAAAACCTCTTGCTCCTACTATAACCTCTACGCTCACACACATTTTTAACTCCTCCCTCTACTCTGGTACCTTTCCCTCCTCCTTCAAACATGCAACAATTATACAATTACTCAAAAACAGCAAGCTTGACCCTACCTGTCTTTCTAACTATCGACGTGTCTCCTTCCTGACTTTTGCCTCTAAACTCCTTGAACGTCTTGTATTCTCTCGCTTGCTCCACTTTCTCAACCCCTATTCTCTCCTAGACCCTCTACAATCTGGCATCCGCACTGCTCACTCCACTGAAACAGCCCTCCCTAAAAATAACTAATGACTTCCATGCTGCCAAAGACAGAGGTCATTACACTCTGCTCATATTACTTGACCTCTCTGCAGCATTTGACACTGTGGACCACCCTCTTCTCCTTAACATTCTCCATACTCTTGGTATTCATAACAAAGCTCTATCCTGGATCTCCTCTTACCTCACCCATCGTACTTTCAGTGTCTCTTCTGCAAACACCTCCTCTATCGATCTCTCTGTGGGGGTACCCCAGGGCTCTGTCCTGGGACCTCTTCTCTTTTCTCTGTACACACTTTCACTAGGTTACCTAATCACATCTCTTGGGTTTAAACATCACCTCTATGCTGATGACACATACATTTACTTTTCAACCCCTGACCTTACTCCTGCTGTACAGACCAAAGTTTCTGAACGTCTCTCTGTGATATCATCCTGGATGGCCATCCGCCGACTTAAACTTAACATGGCAAAAACAGAGCTCCTCATACTTCCTCCCAAACCTGGCCCACATTACTGTTGGAAGTACTATTATTCACCCAGTAGCTCAAGCACGCTGCCTAAGGGTCACACTCGACTCCTCTCTCACACTCTCCTCTCACATTCAAAACTTATCTAAACTGTCATTTTTTCCTCTGCAATATTACAAAGATACACCCTTTCCTCTGTAGCTCCACTGCTAAAACTCTGACTCAGCCCTCATTCTCTCCCGTCTCGGTCCTAACCTCCTGCGGTCCGGCCTTCCTGCCTCTCACCTGTCTTCCCTACAATCTATCCATAACGCTGCTGCCAGAATCACTCTATTTTTTCCTAAATCTGTCTCAGGGTCTCCCCTGCTGAAATCGCTCTCCTGGCTTCCTATCAAATCCCGCATCTCGCACTCAGTTCTCCTCCTCACTTTTAAAGCTTTACACTCTTCTGCTCCCCCCCTACATCTCAGCCCTAATTTCTAGCTATGCACCATCCCGACTCTTGCGTTCTGCTCAAGGATGTCTTCTCTCTACCCCCTTTGTATCTAAAGCCCTCTCCCGCCTTAAACCTTTCTCACTGACTGCCCCACACCTCTAGAATGCCCTTCCCCTCAATACCCAACCAGCACCCTCTCTATCCACATTTAAGACCCACCTTAAGACACACTTGCTTAAAGAAGCATATGAGTAGCACAGTGGCTTATAATATACACAATACATAAAGCTTGGCCCCCTGCAGAAGCACTTACCAGAATGTGCTCCTGCTGTCTCTGTACGTTCTTCCTACCTACCAATTAGATTGTAAGCTCTTCGGAGCAGGGACTCCTCTTCCTTAATTTTACTTTTATGTCTGAAGCACTTATTCCCATGATCTGTTATTTGTATTTGTTATTTATATGATTGTCACGTGTATTACTGCTGTGAAGCGCTATGTACATTAATGGCGCTATATAAATAAAACAAAAGGGTTATGTCTAGCACACCTGTAAGAGTATAATAAAGCAATATACGTGCAATTTGAGGTATCGGTGCTCCGTGGTTCAGGGAAAAAAACCTGTCTGGTGTAATTTCAAGATATATGAACAAATGGGAGGATCCAGGGCACTACGGATTTTTAAGAAATGAAATTTATTCTAGGCACACACAATGTTTCGAGCTGTACAAAGCTCTTTCTCAAGTGACTGGCTATATAAATAAAGACATACATACATATAAGATTTAACGTTTTGCTGCTTTAAATCCAATTTATTGGTTTTATTAATTACCACAGGAATAGCTATAACAATTTTTATATCACACCCAGTAACTTTTTACAGCAAAGGCAATAAGATTGCAGTAGAAATTCACTTTCTTTTTCTTTTTTACTAGGTGCTTTACTATCTTCAATTTAACAGAGTTTGATTACTACTGGCCATATTTTCCTGTCTAAAGTGATGATTGACGCATTGTGTCGTGTCACATACTATACATACTTGATACAGTACAATTAAAATGTAAAAAAAATTGTGTATTTTTTTCTTTTATAATATTAATACATTTTGTTAATGTATATAACAAAACATCTGTGCTGCATCCCAAAATGTGTTTATTAAAATATAACTTAACCACTTTGAATAATGCACTAAAAATATAAACAGACTGTAGGATTTATGCCAAGGCTCCTTTTTTGACCCACATATAAAAATTATTTCACTACGTACTTTACCATTTACATCTGTGCGGCAACGATATAGCTCAGCTTCTTTTAAAACCTGTTTGTGCCATTTTAACGACTGAAATGTTTCAACGCTTACGTGCAGAATGAAGAAGATTAGGTTAGTACATAGACGGGCATATAAACACAATATATATATTGTGTTTTTCTTGCGTCAATTTAATGCCACAAATGTAATTTGCCCGGTGGAGAAACAATTCCTAGAGGTTGAGGGATCGTGCATTGTCCCTAAGGAACCCCACGGTTCAGTAATATAAAGAAAGAAATACTCTCCCAAATTTTTATTTTATTTATAAAATGTTTTAGCAGGAAATAATGCATTCTGTGTTACTGTACCTCTCATTTTCAAGTATGTCGTGGTCACAGAATTATAATGACAATTCCTCGTTACACGTTATACAGATGTAGCAAGACTTTCTGTCCTTGTGGCTGCAGAGAAAAATGCGGAAACCCGCAGCTCCTCCGCAGCCACTAGGATGGGAGAGAGACCACCGGCACTCACCCTCCAGATGAGCTGTGCAGCCATCTGCAGCCGTGTTCCATCGCTTCGCCCGGATCCGCTTCCCCGCAGCGCCGGCACGATGCAGTGCTGCATTCCCTTCCCCCTGGATGACGCAGACGCCCCCACATGATCTGTGGCAGCTGCTTTAATCTGCAAGTTAGTATTTATCACTTCAAAAGATAAAAACATTCAGGCGTTCTACAAACCCCCATAGATATCGAAGGATCAATTCATATATCTAGTGTCAGGCTTTATTGATTTTGCTAACTTACAATATCTCATGCTCTGCCATTCAACATTTATCAGCCCAGAAATATTTCCCTTCATTCTAAGGCCTTGCGCGTCACGTGAGCGGTTTGCCCAATGAGGGCTTGGCTGGGCCCCCCAACACGCCAGTCCGCACGCGCACCTAGCCGGCCACAAATCGCCCAGCCTAGTAGGAGCGTGTGACATCATCGCGCATGAGCGCCAGTGCGCTCCCTGCCTGCCTGGCCGCAGCCTAAGAATCAAGCACATCTGAGCGTTTCATATTCACAACGCTTCAAAACTGCTGAAGTTTTTGTTGGGTGTTTTGTTGGCTCAAAATAAAACAGTTTGTTTACAAAACGTCAGACTCCACAGAGAAAATATAAAGCAGGCCAAACTATTTCTGTAAATATGGAGCCAAGTGAATTGTGAGTGTAGCCTTGACCCCGGATTCACCCCAATGAGCGGGAGGTTGAGCTTGCAATAGTAGTTGTAAAAGCTCGCGAAGGAGGGGAGTGCATTTGGCGGGAGGAAGCATGTCCCTTGACCCAGCAGCCCGGCGGGGAGTGTCAGGTGAGGGAGTCTAGCCAATGAGCGGAGGAGGTGCCAGAGATATAGGCAGTGGTTGCGCGCACGTGGAGCCAGAGCTGATTGGAGAGGAGAGGAGAGGGAGAGTCTGTCAGGGGAGGTTGAACTGCCCCGGCGCAGGCCAGGTGCCCCAGGCCCAGCTAGCCCTGAGTCACCTTAGGGACAAGCTGAGCTAGGGACCGCCTTAGTAAGGTTCCTGTCCCCCTTGTACTGTAAGTTTTGACCGGGACTATTCTGTCGTGAGGGAGGTCTGGGCTTAGACCCCCCCCCCCCTTGGAGTTGCCGGAGTCCGGGTGGGAGCGCCCCGGACCCTAGAGAGAGAGAGAGAGAGAGATAGAGCGGTGTCGACGTACAGAGACCCTTTTCAAAGATCGTGGCAGTTCCGAGCACCGGAGTGCTCGGCAGGTATTTCATCAAGTGCACCAACTGTATCATTCACTCACCCGAGACATAGTGGCTGCGCAGTCACCCATACACACATATAGGGCCTGCTGTGAGCGGGAGGACTGATCTATAAGGATTGGACACGGGGTGGGCTCACCCGGTGGCGGGTGTGGGGATTATTGTTGGCGTCCGCCGTGGTGCAGGTTATTGTGGGCGTCCGCCGTGGCGCGAGGAAATGTTGACGTCCGCCGTGGCGTGTTATATAATGTATACCCGTCTACAGGGATATTATGGCATGTAATGTACCGTGAGTTTGACCTGCAAGTAAAAGAGATTGGTTTTAGAACTTGGCTGTGTAAGTGTAATTCTTGCATATACGTCCTGCGAAGATTCACTCCCCCTTTGGCGGGAGCTGTCGCAGGTGGAGGCGCTGCACCCGTTATAAATATTGCGCGCACCCCAGGCTCTCCGTGGCAGAGACTTAGGCCCTGTGAGCCAGCAGGTAATACAGCACATAGTAGCAGCTTGCTAGTGATAGGAAGCAGGGCTACATTTGGAGGCGCTGCTGAGAGTTCAGACCTGGGGTGCCCCTCGAACCTAAATTGTGATCACTATGGCTTTGCCCACCCGTCACGAGATACGAGACTGGGCCCATCAAGTACGCACGCCTACTTGTCGCGCCGTAGCGCTGGCCCGAGTGCCCATGGCCCTACCCTTAGAGACTTTACAGAAGGTCTTGCGACAACTCCCGGGTTTTGCCAAAGCTCGCCTGGTAGATGTAATGGTAGATCACAACTCCAAGTGGAATACCTTACTAGTGGACTGTCGGCGTAACCTGTTAGCACTCGAACCTTCCGTTCCGCAATCCATGGTCTTGCCTGATGCACCGCCTGGCGGTAGTCCTTTCGTTTACCCCCTCCAAGATCCCCTCATACGTCCGTTGGATGAGGACGACCCCACCCTCCCTTTGATTCACTATGCCGAGAGTGAGGTCGGTAGTTGCCGCTCCGTGTCCAGTGACCCGGGATCCAGCGCCTCTGTGGAGGCTGGAGTGAGTAGTAATATGCTGCAAAAACTAACTGACAAGATAGACCAGTTATCCAGCCCCCCCAGTTTGCCGCCGCTGGTCGAAGCGCTTACCTTAGCCACCCATGCCCAGAACTACCGGAAGCTGAAAGCCTTCTCGGGGACCCTCCCTGTACCTACCGGGGAAGATGGGGTAGAAACGTGGAAAGAGCACACGCGGGGTGTGATGGAAGAGTGGTCGTGCACCGATGTAGTAAAAAGACAGAGACTCATGGAGTGCCCAGCAGCCACTCTGATCAGTATACACCGCAAACAGCACCCCGAGCTAACCTCTCGCTTGATGATAGAATTCCTGGCCGAAGCCTATAGCGCGAAAGAGGATGATGGGGCGTTGTGGGCCAAGTACTATGCCATAAACCAGAAGGAGGGGGAAGAGCTGTCCGCCTATATACACCATGTGCAAATATCTCTCGGGCCGCTGTTGCATTATAAATATGTACTACCCTCCCAGATGAATGAGTATTTCCGGAAGCAGTACCTCTGCAGATCCAGTCCTTCTCACCCCATAGCCAGCATAATTCGTGATCACCTCACCCGGGCCCCCCCCCCCTTCGTTCATCCAACTACTGCAACAGGTGAAGGAACACGAGACGCATCTAATGCTACACTCTCCTCAGAGGCCGAAAGCTAGCAGTAGCACTAAATCCAAAGGAAGTACGGAAAAAAGAGAGGAACCACCGGACCAGCCTGGCTCCGAAAAACCTACTTTCGCGGGACAGTCGTCCCCTCCGCCTGATCGCCGGGCTACCCCCAGAGATATGTCCTGCTACAAGTGCGGGAAGCGGGGGCATCTATCCTACGATTGCCGCCTGGGCGCTTCTCGTCCCCGGAGCCCCTCACCCCAGAAGTTCCCGTCCCAGGCTATGGTCTGCGGAGTGTATGCGACGGATGCCGACACCGACGGAACCCCGTCCGGAGGGGCTGAGCCGGTGGAAGATGGTAGTAGGGTGGGACCGGTAGCGCTGATCCGGGTTTTAGTGGATGGAATCTATTCTTCTGCCCTCCTAGACACCGGATCCCAGGTCACCATCATATACCGAGGATTCTATGATCGTCATCTTCAAAAGCGTCCGCTGCGACCGGCACACCACATCAAGGTACGCGGGCTAAGCAACGACGACTACCCCATCGACGGGTTAGTGACCGTGGATCTGGAAATACAACAGCTCAACATGGGAAAATCTCACCCCATGAAGGTGGACGCCTTAGTGTGTCCGGAACCCCGAGATACCCCCAAGTACCCTATTATCCTCGGTACCAATGCTGATATCGTACAAGCGGTCATCCGGGCCTATCTACACGAGACTAAAGAGCTCCCCATGTCCAGCCTACAGCTGCAATTGGTTCAAGCTGATCCAGCCCAGCCTTCCCCTCCTTCAGATGACTACGGGCTGTTGTTCTGTGGACGGAAGGGGTGGACAAAGCTTTTCCCCGGAGAAACACAAAGAATTTCCGCTTGGTGCGCTTATGCGGAGCGCCTAGCCGAAGACCAGCAATTCTCGCTAGGGGAGGATGTAAGGAGAGGGTTTCGGCTCATACCCGAATTCCGCCACTGGCGGGGCGCCATTCCTAGACGAATCGATGTGATGGTTCAGAATCTTTCGCCCTTCCCCCTGGCCATTGATGTAGGGCAGCAGATAGGAAGGATCTATCCTGTTAGTTCAGTAGAAGAAGCCGTGCAAGTAAACACGACTCGATTGGAAGCAACAGGGGCGGCCCTGGACTTCGATTTTGGGTCATCCGAATTGCCTAGAGCCTGGAAGGAACGATTACGGGTGCAACTGGAACAGAGACGATCCGTATTCTCTACCGGGGAGATTGATGTGGTGTAGTCGCAACGCCCAGCACATCATTCGCATGACGGATGAAAAGCTCTTCCAAGAGCGTTCTCGCCGACTCGCTCCCAGGGATGTGGAGGATGTGAGGGCCGCCATCAATGACATGGAAGCCGCCGGGATTGTCACAGAATCCCGAAGCCCCTACGCCTCTCCTATAGTGGTGGTGAGGAAGAAAAATGGAACTGTGAGACTGTATGTAGATTATCGGATGCTGAACAATCGGACGGTGCCGGATCAGTACAACCTCCCTCGCATAGAAGAGACCCTCGATATACAACACGGGAGCCAGTGGTTCAGCCTACTGGATCTACGGTCTGGGTACTATCAAGTCCCTATGAGCCCAGAGGATCAAGAAAAGACCGCCTTCGTCTGCCCCTTGGGGTTTTATCAGTTCACCCGCATGCCCCAAGGCATATGCGGAGCACCCGCCACCTTCCAGCGATTAATGGAGAAGACGTTGGGTGACCTCAACCCCCGAGAATTCCTGGTGTACCTAGATGACATCATAGTCTTTGGGGAAACCCTGGAAGAACATGAAAACCGTCTCTTGAAGGTACTGGATAGATTGTCCCAAGAAGGCCTCAAACTCTCTCTGGACAAATGTCGGTTCTGCCGGACCTCAGTAACGTATGTAGGACACATATTGTCCAGTGCCGGAATCACCACTGATCCCGCTAAAATAGAAGCTGTCGTTAACTGGCCTCGCCCAGAGAATGTGGGGGAGTTGCGCTCATTCCTGGGTTTCTGTGGCTACTATAGGCGATTTGTGGAAGGGTACTCACGTAGGGCCAAAGCCCTCAACAGCCTGCTCCGCATATACCCGTCTGAAACAGGCCAGAAGAACCACTCTGCCAAACAGCCCTTCGGGGATAAATGGACCCCCGAGTGCGACCAAGCCTTCCACGACTTGAAGCAGAGCCTGACGGCTGCTCCGGTCTTGGCCTACGCCAATCCCGACCAACCCTACATCCTACACGTGGATGCCAGCCTGAGTGGCCTAGGAGCCATGTTGCATCAAAAATATCCAGAGGGGTTGCGACCCGTAGCATATATCAGCCGTAGTCTCACAGTCAGTGAGCAGAACTATCTGGTACACAAGCTCGAGTTCTTGGCCCTTAAGTGGGCCATAGTGGACAAACTTCGGGACTATCTGTACGGAGTGTCGTTCGAAGTACGCACCGACAATAATCCTCTCACCTACATCATGACCTCAGCCAAACTTGATGCGACCGGGCATCGCTGGTTGGCCGCGCTCTTCAATTACAACTTCACCTTGAAATACAAACCTGGGCCTTTGAACATTGGAGCCGACGCCCTGTCGAGGCGACCGGGATTGATCCCTACCACCGACGAAGATCAGTGGAAAGAGATTCCTGGGCCCGGGATAAGAGCACTCTGTGGCATGGCAGCCATCATAGATGAACAAATAGCCTTTTCAGAATTACGGGTGGCTGACTCCCTAGGATGCACCTCTACCGCTATACCGGAAGCCTACCGTGACCCGAGTGGGATGCATGTTACCCCCGATCAAATTATTGCTTGGGAAGACATGGTACATTACCAAGAACAAGACCCAGTCGCAGGGACTATCCGTGATGCCATTCGACAAAAGCGACGGGGCCTGCTTCATCAGACTCCGGGGGATGTCGGAGGTATACTGATGCAGGAGGCAGACAAATTTGAAATACAAAATCGGTTGTTGTACCGAGTGTTGAAGTATCATGACCATCCGGGTCGCCGCCAACTAGTGTTACCAAAACGACTACAATACTTAGTGTTGAAAGCCCTCCATGATGAACATGGACATCTGGGGGTAAACAAGACTTTCAGACTAGTGAGAGATAGATTTTTTTTGGCCAAAAATGAGAGAATCCGTGGAGCATCACTGTCGTAGGTGTGTGCGGTGTATCCAACGCAAGACTCTACCCACTAGAGCTGCCCCCATGGGCCATCTAAGGAGTACGGGACCTATGGATTTAGTCTGCATGGACTTCTTGTGCATCGAACCCGACACCCATGGTATAGGGAACGTGCTGGTCATAACTGATCATTATACCCGATACGCCCAGGCCTTTCCGACCAAAGATCAAAAAGCTATTACGGTGGCTAAGGTGCTCTGGGAGAAGTATTTCATGCATTATGGGCTACCTCAACGTCTGCACTCCGACCAAGGACGAGACTTTGAAAGTAAACTAATAAAAGAATTACTGAACCTCTTGCACATTAAAAAGTCCCGTACTACCCCCTACCACCCAGAAGGGGATGCTCTACCCGAACGGTTCAATCGCACTCTGCTGGACATGCTGGGCACGCTAACGGGTGTAGAGAAGACTAAGTGGAGTCGCCATGTGGAAACTCTAGTCCATGCTTATAATTGCACCCGACACGAATCTACCGGGTTCTCGCCCTACTTTCTTATGATTGGCCGTGAAGCCCGTCTGCCAGTGGATATCCAGTTAAGAGTCTCCACCGATGGGGTGCACAATTCCACCCATTTTCGCTACGTACAAAGATTACAAGAGAATCTCCAGAAGGCCTATGGGCAGGCCAAGAGATCCACCGAAAAACTGAATGCTGGGAACAAAAGGCGCTATGATCACAAAGTAAAACATAGAGACATTAAACCTGGTGATGCAGTACTGCTCCGCAACTTGGGAGTACCGGGAAAACATAAGTTGGCTGACCGTTGGCGGGAAGGGGTGTTCGAAGTAATTTCTCAAATGCCTGGCCTTCCAGTCTACCGGATCAAAGACGTGGAGGGTCGGATAAAGACGTATCATCGCAATCATCTGGTCTCTATTCCCCAATTAGAAGAAGGAGATTTAGAGTGGCCTACATCTCCCCTGAGTGGGGAACTGTCATCCGAACAAGGAAGTCTGGAAGATCCAAAGGAAGGAACCTCTCAAAGGGGCCTTCCGGCCGCTGGGGCATCTCCCGGAGGAGCTACGGGCAAAGAGCCCCTTGGCCCCATGACCGAGACACTGACTCCAGTTAGTCCGCCACTAGATCCCCAGAGCCCGTGCTTTGTGCCACAAAGAGACTTTATAGATATGCACAGCCCCTCAAGGGCCGAGTTGGAAATACCCGATGAGAATTGCTACTCTCCCAAAGAGGTAGCGGAGGAGCCAATTCGCAGAAGCCAAAGAGCTGGCCAACCTCCCACGAGGTTGGCTTATGATCAGTTCGGGGCACCCCATTATGAGGCTCAGCAGTGGGCTCGCAGCCGGGTTCAATCAGTGATTATCATGTTCAGTGAAATGTACAGGTTGATAGAGAACCCAATGTATTAGTGTTTTTCATTATATAACTGGTTGTGTTGTTATCATTGTCCAAGCGGGGTCGTTGGAATCCACAGGGGGGAGGATGTAGCCTTAACCCCGGATTCACCCCAATGAGCGGGAGGTTGAGCTTGCAATAGTAGTGTTAAAAGCCCGCGAAGGAGGGGAGTGCATTTGGCGGCAGGAAGCATGTCCCTTGACCCAGCAGCCTGGCGGGGAGGGTCAGGTGAGGGAGTCTAGCCAATGAGCGGAGGAGGTGCCAGAGATATAGGCAGTGGTTGCGCGCACGTGGAGCCAGAGCTGATTGGAGAGGAGAGGAGAGGGAGAGTCTGTCAGGGGAGGTTGAACTGCCCCGGCGCAGGCCAGGTGCCCCAGGCCCAGCTAGCCCTGAGTCACCTTAGAGACAAGCTGAGCTAGGGATCGCCTTAGTAAGGTTCCTGTCCCCCTTGTACTGTAAGTTTTGACCGGGACTATTCTGTCGTGAGGGAGGTCTGGGCTCAGACCCCCCCCCCCTTGGATGTTGACGTCCGCCGTGGCGTGTTATATAATGTATACCCGTCTACAGGGATGTTATGGCATGTAATGTACCGTGAGTTTGACCTGCAAGTAAAAGAGATTGGTTTTAGAACTTGGCTGTGTAAGTGTAATTCTTGTATATACGTCCTGCGAAGATTCACTCCTCCTTTGGCGGGAGCTGTCGCAGGTGGAGGCGCTGCACCCGTTATAAATATTGCGCGCACCCCAGGCTCTCCGTGGCAGAGACTTTGGCCCTGTGAGCCAGCAGGTAATATAGCACATAGTAGCAGCTTGCTAGTGATAGGATGCAGGGCTGCATGAGCTTTTCTGTTTTTTACCACCTCTGTAAAATCAGCTTCTGATGCACATAATCTGCATATTGGTCTACATTTTAAACAGATTAGCACTAGAGATGAGCGAGTTTGCATTTTTGAAATCTGACACCCCCAGAAAAATAGAATTGTGCTACCGTTTGCTCGGCGATGTCAGATTCCAAAAATCCCCACTCGCTTTTCCCTAACTAGCATTACCCACGTGTATGTGAACCGGAAGTGATTCACATTTTGTCTGAACGGTATGTAGTTTGTAGAGTTGTGATTGGCTACTTGTTTTAAATTGTAAGCTTTGAAGTCTTTTATAGGAACATAGCCTGGTGATGGTAGAGTGGTGGCTTAAATGGAGACCAAATCGGTTTTGGTATAATTTCTGGGTCAAATTTGTGGACACTAAAAAATCCAACAATTATCTTGGCAAGCACACACAAAGAGCTTTCTATCAATGTATAATATAGTTGGGTAGGAAAAGGGCTGCAGGAGATAGAGTGTGTGTCAGAGTGACACTTGTGAATTATTTATACAGATAGATGTGTGATGCAATTGTTTTGCCCTGATCACTTTAAATAGATACAAAATCAGCATGATTGCACCTCTTTGAGAGAGAAAAGCTGTATGAACATATAGGGGCTTATTCACTACCATTCGAAAAGTACATTAATGCACTATAAATGCATTAGCATGTATAAATAAATTTAGTGCGATATTGCTTGTGTAGCTTTTCACAAAGCTCCGATAACAGGGCAATATCGCACCATAACAGCTTTTTACCGAGCTATAACACTATGGCTATAATATGCTGTTGCTGAACAAAATTACAAAACTCGCATTTTTTGCCAGCAACTGCTGTACACTAAACACTGATATGCATATAGATGGCTAATAGCGCTTTTCCCCATTCAAAAAAACATTACAATGCAATACGATACAAATCAATACAATCCCTCTTCTCACCCCCCACCCCCAATACACACTGTAATGGGCAAAATTCATATGATCAAAATATGGATAATAGCGCATTTGCCCATTAAAAATACATTACCCAGCCAGCATAAAGTAAATTAAGGTTCTACTTACCCCCACCAGGATGAAGACTACCCTTGTCTTCCTCCATGTCCTCCGTGGGCAGCAATATTACAATTAAAAATACAACTACGGGCCACTAACCCCTTAATCACCTTAGCAGTTAATAATGGCTATATTAATTAAGGGGTTAACCCCCCTCACCCGCTACCCACCCGGGAGGCCTAACCACCTTCCCCGGGGCAACTACCCCCACCCCCTCTACACATTGATTGGCACAGTGGTAAACCATGTCCCCAATATGGGCATGGAAGGCCACAATAGCAATGAATGGGCAAGCTAAAAAAAACAACCACACAATAAAACACATTACATTTAAAAAAAAACAAGCATTTGACAATAAAGCCATTGATTGTGACTGTGGTAAGCCATGCCCAGAATATGGGCATGGATTGCCATACTACAATGAATGGGCAAACTAAAAAAAAAAAACAACAAAAAACAACAAAAAATACAATACATTACAATGAAATAAAAACAAACATTTGCCTAAAAATGCATTGCTTGTCACAGTGATTATCTATACCCAGAAATGGGCATAGATAAGCACATTTACAGTCAATGGGCAACCTATCAGCCACTAGTGCCCTGATTGGCACTAACACAGTTTAATGAATACACCCTAAGCAGGCAATGCAAAAGTGGTGCAATTCTGGGGCAAAACAAACTGCACCAAATCTATGAAAGAAAACAGCTTATTCATTCCAAGGGAATGTTTGTATTTTCTCATTCATGTTGCAACTAAAATCTTATTTCTCTCACTCATCATGTCCCGCCTCAACTCCTGCCACATCCTCCTAGTTGGCATTCCTCTTACCTGACAATCCCCACTCCAATTTACCAAAAATACTGCTGCCAGACTCATCTACTGTACCTCACTCACTGCTCTTTATTTGCTGCTCAGCTTTGCATATAAAGCCCTTGTGATGATGTTCCACACCCGCTTACAACTCAGCCTTCATTTCCAAATACTCCTCTTAAATGGTCTAGGACATTTAGCCACAGCCATTTGACCGTGACCAAATCGCCATGGGTGCTCTGCTGCCAGAACTACTCATCGCAGGTCGCCTCGCCACTGGTCACCTCGTCAGCTTACGCCATCTTCATGTGTCCTGAGTCCTCCCCGACCGCAGGACGCCTGGCATGATCGCTGCTCTGACTGCAATTGTGCGTGCGCCATGGGAATATCAAAATGTGTCCTGGCTGCTGGCGGCGTATTCTGGAGTGTCCTGCTAGTGCGCACGCATGGGTGCTCTCACAGATGCAGTCAGAGCAGTGACTGCATGAGGTGCTCTGCGGCTGGGAAGATCCAAAGACATTAAAGGATGGGGGAACGGCGGTGAGGTGTCTGGCAGCGAAGGCGACGTGCGGTGAGTAGTCCTTGCAGCGGAGCGCCGGTGACGATATGGTCGCTGTCACCTCCTCTCACTCCCACTTACAAGACTTGTCCTGTGCTGCACCCTATCTCTGGAATTCCCTGCCACGCACCATCAGATTATCCCTCACCTTTTAGAATTTGAAAAGCTCTCTGGAAACTCACCTCGTTAAGGAAGCCTCTGTGATAACCCACTAACATCCACCCCCCAAACTCTATCCTGAGGCATAGTTACTCACAATGAGCAGCAACTTATACCTAAATTAATAATAATAATAGTAATAATTAAATATATATGGTGCCGATTCCGTGCTCCAGAATTGCACCACTTTTACTTTGTTGCATGGGACTCAAATTGTAACACCCTGCCATTACTAATACATGCACAATGCTAATAAATAAATGAATGATGGCACTTTATATTCAAATATCCATAGTTCCTAGAAGAAACAAGCAAATGGAATGATGCCATAATTATTATATATGTATCATTGTATAGGAGTTGGGAGTAATAGAAAAACTGAGAATAAATAAAAATATAAATAAAAATATAATCAGTTACATATGTAAGTTGGCAATGAACAGACTAGGAATTCTGCCCAATCAATATAAAATACAAAAAACAGAACTTGCACTGACCCTGTGTTGTAACTGGATAATTGGAACTGGAGCACAGGTCCAGTACCTTCACCATCATGTATAATATTTAATACACATACATAGAAACACTTAGATCAGACCAGCACACATAAAGATACAAATCTAAACTTGCAACCTAATTAGTTGATTCCCCAAAAATTATTTATTACAAAAAAATAAATTTACAAAAATCGATAGCATCAAGGTAAATAATTTCACAAAAAAGTCTAATAGCAAGTTCAACAAATAAATAGTGTTTCAGGACTTCAAGCCTGAGGAAAGGGTAAGGAAGCCTGAAACGCTAATGTTGCTTTGGAGATCCGTGTATGTACCTCTTATTTTTAAATTTGCTATTAGACTTTTGTGAAGTTATTTGCCTTGATTTAAATAGATTTGTAAACTTACTTTTTGTAAAAAAAAATATTTTTTCGGAATCAACTAATGGGGCAGAAAGTTTTGATTTTTATATTTACGAGTGCTGGTCTAATGTAAATGTTTTTATTCTGCACAATCAAACCATGTGTGCATTACCACCAATAAGTAATTATCAGTAAGAACATGTACATATATACATATATATATATATATATATATATATATATATATATATATATATATATATATATATATATATATATATATATATATATTGTGACAGAAACCAGGGGATGGTAATAAATTCCATATATAGGGCTCCCAGGATACTGAACAGTTTCTATCCTGTCTGGCCTGGGAGTGCAGCCTTATAATACATGCACTCCATCCCACAGTTTTGGGCAAGCGCTGGAACTGAGGGATTTCTGTCACCTGTCATGCTAATTAGAAATCAGGTATGTAAGACTGATTTCCTGTTTGCTCTTGTCTCTTCTCCAGAGCCTGGAAGGCTGCTGAACACAGTGGGGAGAAGCCCCTTCCCCACACAGGTTCAATTGTTCTATTCATTTGGCTAACTCTGCAAAAGTACCTTGTTTTGTTGTTGGAAAGTGGAAAAGCCACTTCCACCCTGAGTTAGGGAAATCTAAGTTAAGTTATCGCTCAGGTGAGCAGCTTTTGTTTTGATGTGTTTTGTTGTATGCACTGTGGCAGTCTCAGTGCCTGGGACTGAATAAACCAGGCACAGCCTGTTTAAAGGAACAGTACGTGACGCCTCCTCATGTAACCTACCCCAAAAGACCGTGTTCTAACCGTCCCGGACAAGCAGCGGAGCCCCGGAGTAAGCTGTTTGTCACATATGGTGGAGAATGCGGGCAGAACACTAAAAGGTCTGGGGGTTAAAGAACTTTAAAAAAAAAAAAAAAAAAAAAAGTTTTTTTCTCTCTCTCCAAACAAGATGGAAGACGTGGTGAGTGCGCTGGTACGCAATGTCGCTGTCCAGAAAGACGCGAATGAAGCCCTGCAACAGGCGAATGCAAACCAGCAAGAGACAAACCGCTTGCTGAGAGAGGAGCAACAGCGGTTCGCTCAGGGCTTACAGCAGGAACTCGAGATCCTGAGGGGGACTATCAGTAACCTTCCACTGGCAGCGGCAGCCCCAGTTCCGAAAATGACCAGGGCAAGCCACTACCTTCAGAAGATGGGACCCTCGGATGATGTGGAAGCCTATCTTCTCACGTTTGAACGCACGGCACAGAGAGAGGGATGGCCAGAAGCTGAGTGGGCTGGTCTAATCGCACCCTTCCTAAGCGGCGAACCCCAGAAGGCTTACTTTGATCTAGAGCCAGCCGAAGCTAACGTCTATGCAAAATTGAAGTTCGAGATCCTCGCCCGCCTCGGCGTAACCACGGCTGTTCGCGCCCAAAGGTTTCACGCATGGTCCTTCACGATGGATAAAGCCACCCGAAGCCAGATGTATGACCTCATCCACCTCGCCCGGAAGTGGCTACAACCCGAGATCAACTCAGCAAGCCACATCGTGGAACGGTTGGTCATGGACCAGTTCTTGAGGAAACTTCCCTCTGCCTTACGCCATTGGGTCAGTCGGAGTGACCCCCACAATGCGGATGAGCTTGTGGCCCTCGTAGAAAGGTACAATGCAGCAGGAGAGCACCCGCAACCCACAGTCGTGGAGCAACCCCACTACCCGAGGTTCCAGGACTCTTCCAGAGACGGTAAAAGGGTACCGGGGTTAAGGGGAGCTGAAGAGCGGCGACCACCTTCACGCAGCACCAGCAACAGTGGTTCGCACACTAAGGGCAATAGCCAACATGGGGAGCCGGGAAAAGGCTCTAAGTGGGACACAGACTATGTACCTAAATGTGTAAATTGTCATGAGAGGGGCCACACAGCAAAAAATCTGCCCACTAAATGATGAGCCCATGCAATGCAACAGCGTGGAACCTTATTCGCTGTTGTCCCAATGTATGCGCCCTAGCCCAGAGGACCCCTTGAATAACCATCTGTGGGCATCTGTAAAGGTTAATGGTAGGAGGGTTCGGGCACTTCTGGACTCTGGGAGCATGGTCACACTAGTGTCCGAATACCTCTTGCCCATTAACAAGAAACAGGGAAACAGTTCACAAAGAATGGCAATTTGTTGTATGCATGGGGATAATCATGAATATTCCACTGTTGATGTTTTTTTTGAAACAGAGTTTGGTTCTTTAGATTTCAAGGTGGGTATTGTACCCAAACTGGCACATGATGTGTTAATAGGGACCGACTTTCCCCATTTTCTAAAAATGTGGTCCCCCGCTCAGAATAGCGCCCAGAGTTCAATAGCGGACCATAACGAAGTATTAGAAGAAATAAATCCTTTCCCGTTTTCAGAAATGGAGGTTGACGAGGGCCCAAATAAGAAGGGGGAAAAGGAGGAGTGCTGTAAAATTCCCTTCCCCATCACTACTTTGGTAGGGAATACCCCAAATCAGGATGTTGATCAGACACTTACCACCCCAGAACCGGATAAGACCCTCGCTGACCTAGAGGTCAGTCCTGGGAGTTTTAAGAAGGCCCAGTGGGAGGACCCCACATTAGAGGTAGCAAGGGGAAATATACGGGACCTGAATAGTACTCTTGGCCAACCAGATAGGTCGCTTGCTTACCCCTACTTCGAGGTAGAGAACGACCTAGTATATCGGGTTGATAAAAGAAAATCAGTTACAACTAAACAATTGTTGGTACCACGGACATTCCGTAATGTAGTGTTACACCTCGCACATAGTCATCCATTGGGGGGACACCTAGGGGTGGAAAAGACAAAAGAAAAGGTTCTCCGAAGCTTCTATTGGCCTGGGGTTCTGGCAGAAATTACGAATTATTGTTCCTCATGCCCAGCATGTCAGATCACCGCCCCGTTCAAGGCGTACCGCAGCCCATTGGTACCCCTTCCCATAATAGAGGTACCATTTGACCGGATTGCTATGGATCTAGTAGGACCCCTAATAAAGTCTGCTAGGGGACATCAGCATATATTGGTAATATTAGATTATGCCACCCGATATCCGGAGGCAGTTCCCCTACGTAGCACCTCTGCCAAAAACATAGCAAAAGAGTTAGTAGTTCTGTTTTCCCGGGTTGGAATTCCTAAAGAGATTCTATCTGACCAGGGAACACCGTTTATGTCCCAAGTAACAAAAGAGTTATGTAAACTCCTAAAAATCAAGCACCTCAGAACCTCAGTCTATCATCCACAAACAGATGGTTTAGTGGAAAGGTTCAATAAAACCTTAAAGAGCATGTTACGGCGGGCGGTCGATAAAGATGGGAAAAACTGGGATTGTTTGTTACCGTACCTGTTATTTGCCATTAGGGAAGTTCCCCAATCATCCACAGGCTTCTCCCCGTTTGAACTATTGTATGGCCGACACCCAAGGGGCTTACTGGATATAGCCAAAGAGACTTGGGAACACGAGGTTACCCCTTACAGAAGTGTAATAGAGCATGTTGCCCAGATGCAGGACCGCATTGCTGCAGTCCTACCCATAGTGAGGGAACACATGGAGAAAGCTCAAGAAGCACAGAGGAATACGTATAATAAGGGTGCTAGGGTCAGAATTTTTTTTCCAGGTGATAGGGTACTAGTTCTGGTTCCCACCGTGGAAAGTAAATTCCTTGCTAAATGGCATGGGCCATATGAGGTCTTGGAAAGAGTGGGAGAAGTAAATTATAAGGTAAGACAGCCAGGTAGGAGGAAACCTGAGCAAATTTACCATATAAACCTACTCAAGCCCTGGAAAGATAGAGAAGTCTTGTCAACCCTAGTAACCCCAGGTCCGTCAGAGAGTCAAGAAACTGACCCAGAGGTTAGCATAGCTGAAACCCTGTCCGTTCATCAGAAACAAGAGGTTCAGAATTTAGTGAGCAGAAACAAGGAAATCTTTTCTACACAGCCAGGTAGAACTAGCGTAATTGAACATGACCTAGTCTCTGAACCGGGGGTCCGAGTTAACCTTAAACCGTACCGAATCCCAGAGGCCAAAAGAGAGGCTATAAGTTTAGAGGTTAAAAAAAATGCTAAAACTAGGCGTAATTGAGGAATCCCAAAGTGGGTGGAACAGCCCTATAGTCTTAGTCCCAAAGCCAGATGGTACAACAAGGTTTTGTAATGACTACCGGAAACTAAACGCGGTGTCAAAATTTGATACTTACCCTATGCCCAGGGTAGATGAACTTGTAGAGAGACTGGGCAAAGCCCGATATCTCACAACCCTAGACCTAACAAAAGGGTACTGGCAGGTTCCCCTCACAGAAAGGGCAAAAGAAAAGACAGCCTTCTCAACCCCAGACGGCCTCTTTCAGTATAGGGTGCTGCCTTTTGGCTTACATGGAGCTCCCGCCACATTCCAAAGAATGATGGATAAAATTTTAAAACCACATGCTCGGTATGCTGCTGCCTACCTGGATGATGTGGTAATCCATAGTGAAGATTGGCAATCCCACCTTCCAAAGGTCCAAGCTGTGCTCGACGCAGTTCGGTCTGCTGGACTAACTGCTAACCCCGATAAATGCACCATTGGTCTGGAGGAGGCCAAGTATCTGGGGTATTCTATTGGCAGAGGTTTACTCAAACCCCAAACACTCAAAGTGGAGGCGATACAAGGTTGGCCAAGGCCAGTTACAAAAAAACAAGTAAGGACCTTTTTGGGGTTAATTGGGTACTATAGAAGGTTTATTCCCAATTTTGCGACTAAGGCAACCCCACTAACCGACCTCACAAAAGCAAGAGGACCACTTATGGTAAAGTGGTCCCCCGAAACCGAACAGGCCTTTAGAAGCCTGAAAGAAGCTCTCTGTGCCCAACTAGTGTTGGTCACACCTGACTTCTCCAAAGAGTTCGTAGTCCAAACCGACACATCTGAGGTAGGGCTGGGGGCGGTACTCTCCCAGGAGTCTCAAGGTGAGGAACACCCCATCCTTTATTTAAGTAGGAAACTAAATCCCCAGGAGAAAAATTACTCCATAGTAGAGAAAGAGTGTCTCGCAATAAAGTGGGCTGTAGAGACGCTCAAATACTACCTCTTGGGGAGAAAATTCCGGTTGGTCACAGATCATGCACCCCTTACCTGGATGTGTCAAAACAGGGAAAAGAATGCTAGAGTGACCAGGTGGTTCCTAAGCCTACAACCCTTTAAATTTTCTGTGGAACACAGGTCAGGGCACAAACATGGCAATGCTGACGGGTTGTCAAGGATGCACTCCCTAATATCCATGGTCGCTCATCCCTCAGGGTCTGAGCTGGGGGGGAGGATATGTGACAGAAACCAGGGGATGGTAATAAATTCCATATATAGGGCTCCCAGGATACTGAACAGTTTCTATCCTGTCTGGCCTGGGAGTGCAGCCTTATAATACATGCACTCCATCCCACAGTTTTGGGCAAGCGCTGGAACTGAGGGATTTCTGTCACCTGTCATGCTAATTAGAAATCAGGTATGTAAGACTGATTTCCTGTTTGCTCTTGTCTCTTCTCCAGAGCCTGGAAGGCTGCTGAACACAGTGGGGAGAAGCCCCTTCCCCACACAGGTTCAATTGTTCTATTCATTTGGCTAACTCTGCAAAAGTACCTTGTTTTGTTGTTGGAAAGTGGAAAAGCCACTTCCACCCTGAGTTAGGGAAATCTAAGTTAAGTTATCGCTCAGGTGAGCAGCTTTTGTTTTGATGTGTTTTGTTGTATGCACTGTGGCAGTCTCAGTGCCTGGGACTGAATAAACCAGGCACAGCCTGTTTAAAGGAACAGTACGTGACGCCTCCTCATTTAACCTACCCCAAAAGACCGTGTTCTAACCGTCCCGGACAAGCAGCGGAGCCCCGGAGTAAGCTGTTTGTCACAATATATATATATATATGTATATAACAAAAAAGAAAAAAGTATCCCACAAAAAGCACTCTAGTATACAAAAATATAACAAGATTATTAGGAACACATCACAAAACATACATACAAAAATAAAATTGCTCTCATATACCTACAAGTGTGGAAAAAACCCCAGCTGTAACCTGTGGTGATGGGGGAGTCCTAAGCTAAAGCCAGAAAAAATACATAAATGACAAGTAAGGTCAGAAAATGACAAATGGATATCAGAATGGTGAAGCACAAATGAGGCCTCCCTTCTGAAGACCAGCCGGTCAACTAGGAAAAACACTCAAATGAGAATGTAAAGCCCAGACCTAGCTAAAGGATAGAAAGAACCCTCACCACAGATCCTACTACAAATGCATTAAACACAAAATAATGCTCTGCTAAATGAATCAGACCAATAAGTAACACGGCAGAGAACACACAAACTGGCAAAACGAAATTGAATGCACAGTGGAGATGCAGTGTATAACAGCAATGCAAATGAAAAGAACTATTGGGGAACCAAAAGGCTGTATCACATGGATAGGTGAATGTCCCGTTATGAGCTCACTGAGATGTATAAGGTAAGCAGTCTGTAAGACAATACTTAGCCATCCTTGTAAGAGTAGTAAGGTACAGCGGGATCAAATGAGTAGAGGCCCCGGGATGGAAACAAACAGTTGCCGGTTCACCCGTCGTCGCCGTCGGATGACGCGAATGACGTCACATAGAGGCACACGAACAGGAAACGGGACGGATAACCAGGTCGCCCAATCGGAATTAACCAAAGCAGGAACAGGCAGGAGGTAGGTACTCAGAGGAGAGCAGGGACAGGAAACGCAGACCTCGACGTTTGTTTCGCCACTTGCTTTTTTGAGAGGCTTGCTGGGAAGGGCGCGCTGATGGTATTTCAAGCGCTAGCCCTGTGACGCTATCCAATTAAAAAGGAGCAGGCTGGAAAGGGTGATGCTGATTCGGCAGAGATGTTTAAGCCAATCATTATGGTTGCACAGTTCACAGCACTTAAAGGCATAGGTCCTATGAGTAGCAGAGAGGGACGGTTAATAACAGGAAAAATAGGCATATATAAACTTAGATGCAAGTTATAATCCACATACGTAAGAACTGCCTTTTTAACCGTCATGCAGTAAAGATATAAAATTATATATCTATCTCTGATAGGCCCACAATTATAATGCTAAACACACAGCAATGCTAAGATCAATCATAATAATATAAAGCATTGATGTCAGTAAAAAAACGTGAGAACAAGGCCAATATTGATGCTGCAACCTAACCATACACAAGAACCTATAAGGAACCCTATGTCTAAAATTACCTAAAATGGCAGGAGATGATAATGGGGAAATAGTAGATGATGGTATCTAGAGAAACATTGCAAATCCCATATATTCGTTCATGCCATGGGGTAAAAGGCTACCCAATCTAATAATCCAATGGCATTCGCGTTGGAGCAGTGATTTCTCTAAATCACCCCCCCGAATGCCCAATGAAACTTGATCAATAGCAAAGACACTCAGCATATTGGGATTCGAGCTGTGTTGTAATTTAAAGTGTCTTGCTACAGTCATAATTTTTCTCCCCATAGAGAGATCGCGTTCCGTATTTTTGATGTTCCTTGCATGCTCTAAGACATGGAAACTAAGTTCCTGTGTCGCCATACCAATATAAATTTGCGGACAAGGACACGTTAGATAATATATTACTGCCTTGGATTTACAGTTAAGACTACTACAAATTTCATATCTGGTCGTATGCTTGGAGTCAAAAACCTCACTCGTACTTCTCATATGTTTGCATGCTGAACAAGATTTGCACAGTGAAAAGCCCTTGCGCACCTCCCTAGATAGAAAATGTGGTGATTTACTGACACTGTAGTGACTTTGGACTAATTTGTCCGTAAGATTGGGAGCCCTGCGACTCACCATTGTAACAGAGTCTCACAAAGTCCTTTTCAAATCGAGATCTGTAAGAAGTATGTGCTAATATTTATTGATCGCATGTCTGTAAGTTGACCAATTGCTATCAAATGTACCAATAAACCTAATTAAAGGATCCTTGATATTTTTGTCCTTTATTTTAGGGATCAGAAGAGATGTACGAGTTCTTGCTTTTGTGATCTTCATCCCTCTCCTAATGGCAGATTGACTGTATCCCCTAGCTTCAAAACGCAACTTCATTTCTCGTGCCCTAGAATTAAATGTTAAATCATTAGAGCAATTCCGCTTCAATCTCAAAAATTCCCCAACAGGTACTCCCTTTACTTGATGATTGGGGTGGGCACTAGAGGCATGGAGTATTGAGTTTGTGGCAGTAGCCTTACGGTAAATGTCTGTCGCAATACTTCCATCTGCCTGGAGGTTAATTCTAAGATCCAAAAATACAATTGAATCTTGGCTGATTGTGCTAGAGAGTTTAATATTGAGGGAATTCTTGTTAAGGGTATCAATGAATTTCATGAGTGCCTCAGGCAGCCCGTCCCAAACAATAAGTATATCATCAATAAACCTTAACCAGATTAAAACATGCTTAAACTCTGGATTGACATCCTCCTGAAGAACCATCTCCCTCTCCCAAAAACCCAGGAAAAGGTTGGCATAGGAGGGTGCGCAGGTGGCACCCATTGCCGTTCCCCGGACTTGAAGATAGGCATGAGACTTAAAGACAAAGTAATTGTGGGTAAGCACAAAACATAGTAAGTCTAGCAGAACCTCTGCCAAATCTGATGCCAAGCCACCCCTGGACAAGAAATACCGCACTGCCTTGAGACCATCATGATGACGGATACAAGTATATAATGACTCAACGTCACAGGTGGCCAGTACGGTATCCCCGCCCAAAGCAAGCTGGTCAACTCTCAGGAGCACATCAGTTGAGTCCCTGAGATGAAATGGCAGAGATTCCACAAGAGGTCTTAAAAAGTGGTCTAGGAAATGGCATATGGGCTCGCACAACCCCCCTATGCCCGAAACAATGGATCTCCCTGGTGGGCGGGAGATGTTCTTGTGTACTTTTGGAAGCATGTAGAATGTGGGAACAACAGGAAATTTCTAAATAAGGCCCGTGCTCTGTTTCATAGTGATGATACCCATTGAGACAGCATCATTGATCATAGTGAAAACAATTTATATCTATGACGCTTGGCTTATACAGAATAATTATACATTTGTAAAGGATATATACAACCAGAAATGATGATGCTGGCAGATCCAATATGATACTCCACGTGTGGATGATCAAACATGAAACGAAAAATAAAAATACATAGTGTAATACTGTAAAACACTTTTGACAAACAAAGAAAACAAATGCTGAGAACAACAGGTGACTATAATGATTAAAAAAAACACACATTTAATATGACACAATGAATCAATACAATGAATAAACACAATACAAAATAGAAATGAATGTGGGTCCCACTTGTACAATCCTGCTATGGCGAGAGTACCCGCTTACCAGAAGTTGGTAGGATGTAGGCAGTGGATAATCAGAGAGTATCCCCTCTCATGTGGCTACTCCATGCGCTCCTCACCGACATCGGCGCCGTGTTGTTGTAAGCCACGGCTAGGGTATGGGACGGCAGCCCTGCTCACGCTGGGACAGACCTCTGCAGCTCTCGGTATTCCACAGCTCGATACACGTGTACCTGGGAAATCCTACTGTCGATCGCCTGTAGCAGATTCGCCAAATCCCTAGCCTGCAGTGCTGTAAGGATGGTATGTGCAGATTCGTCCGCGATCACATGGCGGGAAATTCAGCAGATAGTAAACCACGGTTTTATTAACCACAGAATTGTAGACCAGCAAATTCACAAAGCCACCAAAATATCATGAAGGGATCTCCTTGAATACAAACAGAAGGAGACAAACGACAGGGTACCTTTGGTGGTCACATATAACCCACACCTAGGAGCCCTATGCAAGATCGCCAGGAAACTACAACAGGAAGATACAAGACTGCAACAGGTCTTCCCTGAAGCACCCTTATTATCATACAGACAACCCCATAATCTCAAGAATATTATGGTGAGGAGTAAAGTATTCAGCAGTACAACTGAATGCGGGACAAAACCATGCCAGGACCCAAGATGCAAAACCTGCGCAATGCTCTACACAGCGGACACAATACAAATACCACACAGGAATCGGGAATACAAAATCAGAGGAAGGTTCACCTGTTCCTCCAGCAATGTCGTGTACCTCATCATGTGCATGAAATGCCCAGGGGGCTGCTACTACATAGGTGAGACAGGGCAGGGGCTAAACAAGAGAATGAACCTGCATCGCCACAGCATCACACGCGGAACAAGAGACATTCCTGTTGGCGAACATTTCTCTGACTCTGGCCATAAGATGAACGATCTGAGGGTTGCCATACTCAAAGGTAATCTTAAAACACCGAAAGAGAGACGGTTGCATGAATACAAATTTATGCAACTGTTCGGGACACTTAGCAGTGGCCTAAACAGAGATCGAAATTTTATGAGTCATTATTGACACAAGTGAACTCTCTTCCCATGAGCGCTAAAGGCCATGTCTGTACATACTGTGCTATATGTATGCACACACAGCTGTCTCTCACACATACTAATACTCCTTGTTTTTCCATCCCTATACACCAATAGGGACCACAAGGTATCCACAAACACTTTTAGTTGTGCTACAAACTCTCACATTTCCACACCCACCCACACCATTTATATCCACTCCCACTCCACACACACCTTTTGTAAAGCACTGTATATACTGTGGGCTCTCCATTCATTTTTATTCACACTGATACACATACACACTCTTGACTTGCTTTCAGGAACCTTTTGACACCTCTAGCCATAAAACACATCCACACCGGGGGAAGGACCAGCACAGATAACATTCCAAGAGACACTGTTTTTAAGTATACCCTTGCTTCATTCATTGTAACATCACCGGAAGAAGAGATCAGTGTATCTCGAAAGCTCGCACAAATAAAAGCATTTCGTTAGCCACAGAACGGTATCATCTATTTATTTTTTGATTATATATATATATATATGTATATATATATATATAAATAATATTTTGTGTTTTCCATATATATATATATATATATATATATATATATATATATATATATATATATATAAAATGTAAAGAAGACGTGTTAACTTTTGTTAAGCATTCAATCTTTAGTGTGATTATCCTGAAGAGAGGCTTACTTTGAGACTTATTTTAATATAGTATGTATTTGTTTAGAATAGATTTCAAATGTAATTTTCTTCACAGGTTTGAACAATGATAGTGCTAATCAATGTAGTAATGCTGGTGGAGTAATGACCGGAGCAGTTGAAAAAAGTGAGTTACCTCTACAATGATCATGAAAAAGGCAATGCAACTGTTTGCATGTTAAGCAAAGTGACTTTTGAAGGACTAAGTCTGGAACTCATTTACAATGTATAATTAGCTCATTGTTCTAGTTCAGATTTGCAGTCAGGTTAATGAAATCTTTTCTCAGAAAGTAGTATCTGTATGCAAGATATAGCATGTAATCAGTTATCCCATTTTGAATCATTCTAATAATCAGAGATGCCCTGGCATTTAATTGTAGGTTGAAATGTGCTATTTTTTTTTTTAATTTAAGCAATAAATATGCTAAATGGTGTACACCACGATACTAAGTGAAAAAACTAACTAACATTGATGGCCTTTTGGCTGCGTGCTTCAAATCAATAAAGTCTGAGATGAATTTATGGATTGACTACTGACGTCAAGACTTATAAAACAATGTTAGGATTTATGGCTTTGAGTCCTAGTGCTGAAGTGTACAAAGTGAAGTGTCTTTTTGATGACTCTAAAATACTCAGGAAGGTACTTGTAAAGATAAGAATATAAGTTGCCTATTTTTCTCCTCCACGAAAGTTGCATTTAGAGACTTAATTGTTGAGGCAAGGCTTATACATTACACATTGCAATATAGAGCTGTATTTAACAAACTTTTAACATAATTACAAATACAGCATGTAGACTGGAGAATTAATAATACTGCACTTCTATGATTATTATTCATCAGTAGTATTTACTACTTGATTGATTAGAGAATACCATGTGAGGTTATACAGTATATGGGTATTTATAATTAATTTATATACTGTAGTATGATACCCAATATACTTTTTACATAATCTAGGTCTCAAAAAGTGTCTTCAAGTGACTCATCAGAATAGGATATTAATCTTTATTAATGAGAGAAAATTAAACTATTGACTGACGTAATTTTGTCAGCAGTTAGAAAAAACAAGGAGCAAGATTTAAGATAGCAATAAAATTGATGGGCTATGGGAGGATCCATTGATAAAATGAATCTGGGATGTAATCAATCAGAATGTAGGTGGACAGAGTAGTGAAGGATAATTGCTGATGCTGAAGTCAAGAGTATAAATAAGTTAGAAGCAATGCATACATATACGAGAACATCTAAAAGTTGGAAAAGTCTATGAAAATCAAACAGGAAGGGAGATACATAGAAAAAGGAACTGTACAGTGGATGGTAAAATGTGTGCTGATGATGTGTGTACAGAAGGAGATAACAGAAGAGAACAACACAGTTTAGAAAGGCAATAGTGACCTATCCAGTTGCATAATTAGAGCTACAGGCTGCTGAAAAATAACAGGGTAGATTAATACTGATTATAATCAGTCATCGGTTTTGGTTGACCATAAAAATAACATTGATGTCATTTCATGCGCTTCACTGCCAAAGTCTTGGTAAATCATTACAGCTATAGAGCCTCTATGTGGTCTGGACTCCCCGGCTACTGTAACGTTCTAAATGCTTTTACATGTGTACATTTCTATTGTGGGTTCTTTATAATCTACATGTTCCATGTCTGAATCAATGAATCTTGATGTTTGGGTGTGAGGACATCATCTGTAACAAAGAGTATTATTCAGTAAACTTTGACAGTGCTGTGGCAATCTGGGCACTATTGCAAAGAAACCCCCCTTGAAGTTAATGGGAGTTTCTGTGTAATAGTGCCCCGTTGTCACTATCGCAGTTTAATGAATACCACAAAGCATCATACACTTTGTTTTGAAATTTCCATGTAATTTTTTCCGAAATTGTTACCATGATTTAATTAGTGAGAAGGTGAAAGTGACGTCATGTTAAAGGGAAATGAAGCACAGCCATTCTGATTGGCTGGCATCATTCCCTTTAAATTACTTAATAAAAAATTAAAATAAAGTCAGCACATGGTTTTTACAGCCAAAATGGGACGTTACAAGCCCTATTTAAGGCTATAAAGCCTCATTTGAGCCCAAGAAGACGACGAGACAACATCGGTTGGGATCTACCATGGGGTTTTATGGATTGACAGATTAAGATACAGAAATAATGACAGATGAAGATAGAAGAAGCTGATTAAAGATAGAAGAAAGACGATTTGGGTACCTGATCTGGATTTTCATGGCAGATGGCATTGGATATTATTTGAGGCCTTCCTGGTACATGAGCTTACTGTTTCCCTGGGAGTCGGAGGGCCAGTGCTTCTAATGGTAAGTAAAATATCGCATGTTTGTAAATGTATTTTTTTTTTACAGTTTTTAACATTGGATGTGTATTTTTATTTTTTGCACATTGACTGATAATGTATTAATCTGTACCACTTTAGGGTACAGATCAATACATTATTAGGACAATAATTTTTTGGCATTTCTTGCTTTGTATTCATGTTGATTTTTGCGATGTCAGTTTATTATGTGGCATTGTTTCATATTTTGCTGCTTTATTTAAATAAAATGTTGGCGATTGATTTTCGATTTTAATTAATGATGTCTTGTGTTGGCTAATGCGTTTAATGGTTGTGGTTCAGATATTTTTTAAGAATTAATTTCTTTGTATGTTAGTGTTTCAATTAAAAGTCCAATGGATGGCTCAAGATATCCAATAGATGACAATCAAGTCCAGTGGAGAGCAGGTTCCTCAGCAGCAAACAATGAATGATATGCAGGGGAGACAAAAGAACAAGATCATAGTGTACCAAAATATGGTTAGAACATGTAACACGTAGACAAACAGGCACATACAACAATAAACATGTAGGCTGACTAATATCAATTAATTTTAATGAACACAATAAAATTCAGCAACTGATGGCGAGCAGATTCAGGATCCGGTTGTGCAAAATCGGAATCCTACTTACAGCCAGTCCTTAGGATATGCGCAGATCCCCTGAAGAAGTGCGCATGCGCACGAAACGCGTTGGGCCTTTGAGTATCATTCATCAGCTTTTACTGACAGAAGAGCAGATCGCTATAGCAGTCCCTGGAATAGCAGCATTTTTGGATCAACATTGACAGCGAGACCCGGCGAGGTTGGGAGATTCGGAGCGGTGTCCCGCCCCCTGTGACGTACATCCGGGCTGTGACGCAGTTCCGGCCGCGAGCTGAGGGCGCCTCGTGGAGCGGAAGGCAAGTCTGCCTACACTTGCTGAGGAGTCACCTGCGGGGAATCATATACAGGCACGCATCCAGCATCACCCACCGCCGGATCATCTTTAATCCTTATATCTGCGCATATCCTAAGGACTGGCTGTAAGTAGGATTCCGATTTTGCACAACCGGATCCTGAATCTGCTCGCCATCAGTTGCTGAATTTTATTGTGTTCATTAAAATTAATTGATATTAGTCAGCCTACATGTTTATTGTTGTATGTGCCTGTTTGTCTACGTGTTACATGTTCTAACCATATTTTGGTACACTATGATCTTGTTCTTTTGTCTCCCCTGCATATCATTCATTGTTTGCTGCTGAGGAACCTGCTGTCCACTGGACTTGATTGTCATCTATTGGATATCTTGAGCCATCCATTGGACTTTTATTTATTCCACTATTTGGACTCTAAGGCGCCGGGCTGTATTGTTTTTTCTTGTGTTTCACTAACTGTGTTTGGGTTAGTTATTCCTGGCAGCCTTGCCGATTTAATTATATTTACATACTATATATCACACTGTATTACTATTTATTGTGTTCACATATTTTTAGCGCTATATACACCAATCTTTCTTCTAGTTAGTGTTTCAAATAATTCATTGCTGTTGTATTAATTAATTGTTTTGATTGGTTACTGTTACAATTAATTCCGAGTTGTTTTAATAATTAATTGGTTTGATTGGTTACAGTTTGAAATAATTCCTTGTTGTTTTATTAATTGCTTTGATTGGTTAATGATTTAATTAATTTATTGTTGATCTGGTTATTGCTTGTATTAATTGGATTAGCTGGCTAGAGTTTTTATTTAGTGATTTGTGTTTTGTTTTTAGTTTTGTAATGTTTTATTATTGTGTGTTTTGGAGCATTAATTTATTTTGATTAGGGTGCCTATTGAGTGCTATAGTGGCTTATCATGCCCATATTATTATATGGGTATGATGTACCACTATAATACTCAGTGGGTATAGTGGGTCCGGGGTGGGTGCTTAGGCCTCCTGGGTGGGTAGCAGGGCAGGGTGGGTTAACTCCTTAATGACTATAGCGGTTATTAACCACTAAGGTGATTAAGGGGTTAGGGGCCATTAGATTGTATTTATTATGTATGTATGCTTTCTGGCAACGGCGGACAGGGACCTACAGTATCGTGATGAAGACGCCCATCATATTGATGTGGTAAGTAGAACTGTATTTATTTACTTTATTTATGCTGGTTAATGTTGTGTTTAATAATGGGCAAATAATCTATTATCCATTTCTGATTGAAAAGTAGGCCATGTATTATTTGTTGACAAACAGGGTTGGTACCTTAGGTCTGTGGGGACCTATGGAAACCATCTGAGGACCCCCGGACGCCCACGGGTACCACCTGCGGACCCACGGGGGACACCTGCAGGGAAGAACTGGGGTCCCACAGCTGTGGGGGCCCCACAGACCCGCAGGGACCACCCGAGGGCCCAAAGACCCCCTTGGGAACCATACGAGGGCCCTCAGACACCCGCGGGCCCACCCATGGACCCCGTTGTGGCCTACGGGGACCACCTGGATCCCACAGCGCCTAGCGGGGACCACCCAGAGACCCCCAGACTCCTGTGGGCACCACCCTTTGGTGCACTGTGGGCCTGCGGACATCCGTCGGGCCCACCAGGGACCCCCATCGGTCTGGGGTATGAATCCTGTATGTTAAAAAATAAGTCATGGTTTTACATTATGGGGGGTACGGGGGGTGGGGGGTGTATGGATGTTTATTAAATATTGTGGCCTAGGAGGTGGGTTTTGGGGCTGTTGTGTGTGTATTGTTTTTATTGTGGGTAGCAGGGGTGGGTGAAGGGGGTATTAGCCCCAAGTATTGGTGTTTAGGCCTTGCGGGTGGGCAGCGGGAGGGTTAACCCCTTTATTACCTTAGCGGTTAATACCGCTAATGAAGGGGTTAAGTCCATCCGCAACCCCCCCGCAAGGCCTAAACACCCACTAAGGGCCAAATACCCCCTTCACCCACCCCCGCTACCCCCAATTAGTCTGGCACGGCTGGTTAACCCCTTCATTGCCTTAGTGGTTAGCCGCTAAGATAATGAAGTGGGCTGTAAATGCATTTTTCCTGCATCGGATTCATGCCGGGGGGCTCCAGTGTGGGTATTAATGGGTATCAGCTCCGGAGAACCCCGGCATCAATCCGAAGCAGGAAAAAGGCCAACATTTTTCTAAGTGCCGTATCACTGCCTTATTGACGCTTCTCCCCACCAACGTGCCAACTTTTTCTGGCGTTTGGATTTGGGGAGAAAATTGCCATTCTAGGGCTGCGATAGGCGGCGATAACCTACTTGCGGCTATCAGAATCGCTTGTGTTTATGAACATTCCGAAAAGCATTGATAAGTGGCTTATCGCCGCTCAGTCAGCGATTTTGATTTTTTTCAAAAGTTTTTTTGCCAATTCAGGCATTTATCGCCCACTTATAAACGCTTACTGCATGAGGCCCTATGTTTCTAATTCTATTCATATATCTCCATCTTTACTTCCTTCGCCACTTCTCAGTTCACATGAACTACTTTCTTACCTGCGCCCTCTGACATTACACAGCTATACCCTGTGTAGAAAAACCATCTATTTTAATGTGCCTCACATGAGCTAATTAAGCAGGCTGAACTTAACTGTCAGGTGACTTCTTAGGCCCATATAACCACAGACTTAACAGCCATAGCTGTCTGCAGCCCATGTCCAAGTAGCCCATTGTAAGTAGCAAGCAAATTGGATTTTAATAGGGAGTTGACAACACCTACTGGCCCTGATTCCTGAATTTGATCTACGCTGGAAAGGAGGATACTATCGATCTCAGACTGCACATCTCAGCACTTAACTATTGCTGTGATGCCGCCTTTACTATTTATATTTGCTATGGCCTCACTTCTTTTCAAATTATGCACTTCTTTCTACCAGCCTCGTTATGTCTATAACTCTATTCATATATCTCTAGCTCTCCTTTCTTCGCCACTTCTGAGTTCACATGAACTACTTTCTTACCTGCGCCCTCTGTCACTACACAGCTATACCACCTGTACTAAAACACACCCCTACAAATCATCCTCACACATTCACTTTCTTTCCATGCTTCTCCTCCTTGCTTCTGGGGTCATCTCTCCCAATCCTGGTCCCTGTCTTATTTCTACTTGCTCTCATCCTTGCCCCCCACATGAAACTTTCACTCCCCCTGGTGTGAACCTCTCTAACCTCATACCCATCCCCTCTCTCCTCTCTCCCATTCTCCTGTGCCCTTTGGAATGCTCGCTCCTTTTCTAACAAATTCCTCACTGTGTATGACTTCTTTCTCTCCCACTCCCTGCTTCTCTTTGCTATAACTGAGACTTGGCTCACTCAGTCTGACTCTGCTCTGGAAGATGCCCTCTCTTATGGCGGCCTCTGTTTCTCCCACACTCTGCAGCATTTGACACCGTGGACGACCCTCTTCTCGTTAACCTTCTCCATACTTTTGGTATTCGTAACAAAGCTCTATCCTGGATCTCATCTTACCTCTCCCATCGTACTTTCAGCATCTCTTCTGCCAACACCTCCTGCTCCTCTGCCGATCTCTCTGTGGGTGTACCCCAGGGCTCTGTCCTGGGACCTCTTCTCTTTTCTCTGTACACACTCTCTCTAGGTGACCAATCATCTCTCTTGGGTGCCAATATCACCTATATGCTGACGACACGCAAATTTACTTTCCGACCCCCGACCTTACACCTGCTGTACAGACCAAAGTTTCTGAATGTCTCTCTGCTATATCATCCAGGATTGCCATCCACCGACTTCAACTTAACATGGCAAAAACAGAGCTCCTCATACTTTCTTCCAAACCTGGCCACACTACCTCCTTCCACATTACTGTCAGAAGTTCAGTCATACACGCAGTAGCGCAAGCACGATGCCTAGGGGTCACACTCAACTCCTCTCTCACTTTCTCCTCTCACATTTAAAACGTATCTAAAACCTGTCGCTTTTTCCTCTGCAATATCAGAAAGATATGCCTTTTCCGCTGTTGCTCCACTGCTAAAACTCTGACAGGCCCTCGTTCTCTCCCATCTCGATTACTGTAACCTCCTGATTTCCGACCTTCCTGCCTCTCACCTGTCTTCCCTACAATCTATCCGAAACGCTGCTGCCAGAATCACTCTACTCTTTCCTAAATCTGTCTCAGCGCCTCCCCTGCTGAAATCCCTCTCCTGGCTTCCTAGCAAATCCTGTATCACACATTCAATTCTCCTCCTCACTTTTAAAGCTTAACACTCTTCTGCCCCTCCTTACATCTCAGCCCTAATTTCTCGCTATGCACCATCCCGACTCTTGCTTTCCGCTCAAAGATGTCTTCTCTCTACCCCCTTTGTATCTAAAGCCCTCTCCCGCCTTAAACCTTTCTCACTTACTGCCCCACACCTTTGTAATGCTCTTGCCCTCAATACCCCACTAGCACACTCTCTATCCACCTTTAAGACCCACTTTAAGACAAACCTGCTTAATGAAGCATATGAGTAGCTCTGTGGCTAACACTATACACGTGATACAGTACATAAAGCTTGGCCCCTTGCAGACGCACTTACCAGTATGCCCTACTACTGTATCTATATGTTCCTCCTACCAATTAGATTGTAAGCCCTTCTGAGCAGGGACTCCTTTTCCTAAATGTCACTTTTATGTCTGAAGCACTTATTCCCATGATCTTTTATTTGTATTATTTGTTATTTATGATTGTCACGTGTATTATTACTGTGAAGCGCTAGGTACATTAATGGCGCTATATAAATAAAGACATACATACATACACTACTCCTGAGGAAGCCCATTTGGCGAAACGCATTCAGTTTTGAGAGGTCTGAGTTCTGTGACCGCATGTACTGTAGCTGATGTGGGGAGATCGTCCTGTGGAGAGAGAGAAGTGTCCACTAGAAATCCCAAAAGTGATGCCGGAGATTATGGGTCTGCTGAGGTCTGATCAGTCAAGCGGCTGATACTGTTCAGATACCTTCGCAAATGTTTGCACAATGCTTGTTTTATGCTTGAAACATGTGAGGGAGATACCTTGTGATACAATATACTTGCACATATGCCAAAGGTGTTTTGCTTTATTTACATACATACACTGGCGACACACTTTATTCGAGCTCGGCTAGTCCCACGAATTCGGGTATACCCGGGTGTATTGAGGTTTGTGACTGTTTTCTGCCCGAGTGCATTGAGGTATTTTCCAAGCAGGGATTGAAGCATTTTATTCCCGCTGGCTGCAATAATGCACAGTATATATATATATACTGCATTACAATTCATGAATTTATGCCATCTGGTAGACACGCGAAGCATTGCAGCCTATTAAATCCTAATCATTATCATTTAACAGATCAGCCACCCGTCAGCCAGGCATGAACCCAGGCTGGGAAGGCAAACGCAACGGGGCTTGTCAGAGGTGAGGAGCGGCGCATTCCAGGTATCTGCCAGGTACATACTGGGTATTTGCTCGAATAAAGTGTGTCGGTGCAGTATGCTGTTTTTATTTAATCTTTTGCACTGCTGACTAAGGTATATTGTGAGAAACAAGTAAGGAATATCCGGAGCAGCAACTGGATGACCGGATCCAAAATCAAACATCACCCAGGTCAGTCAAAAATAGAAAGGCTTTATTGGATAAAAACAGCAATCTCCATGAACACATGAGGTGTCATCCAGTTGCTGCCCCGGATATTCTTTCCTTGTTTCTTGTCCATTTTCACTGAGATCCACGAAGCACACGAGGAGAGAGGGTTGGATCCTGCACAGCTGACAGACCCTGGGCTCACAGCTGCACTACTGGCATAGCAGCCACAGCTCCGGTTGTCTCTACTGCACTATCTTAATTTGAGGAGACCATCTGAGAAGGTAAGATACACTTTCCTTATTTCTGGATCCCCACCTAAGTGCTAGGCATCAGACCCCACATATTGACAGAACACTATACAGTGATCATACTCTTTGTCAGCACAACCCCAGTGCGCATGAAAGCAGATACATTCACCTAAGGTATTTTGTGACCTTTTTTCCGAGTTTGGGAAATATAGAACTTTTGTTTTGGAGAAAAACTGATGTGTGCACTACTCTCTGACCCTACCTACTAGGCCACACTGTCACAGAATCAGAAACTGAATAATGATGAAATAACAAGTTTCTCTTTCACTCCTATTTATGAATGCCCTTAGGTGCCTCGTTTTGTATACATGGTTATTTATCTGTGCAAGAACAAGTTTAGGCTTGTCACCTTTATCTTGGTGTGTGTGATACGTGCCCTTTCCACTTTAATTGAAATATCCTCGGATGATACAGTACTCCCAATTGCTCAGGGAGACATTGTGAGAAGAATGTGAGAAGAAGAGTTGGCCTTGTTTAAGAGACTCTGGAGCACCAAGAATCCTGACATTATTTCTTCAGGATCAATTCATCCAACTTACTTTCTAACTGGCAGGACATGGAATATCTTCAGGAATATACTCCTCTGCACCAGTGCCCCTGTCATGTGGAGTGCCATAGGGTTGTATGTTATCTCCTATGTTGTTCGAAGTGTACATGCTGTGACTGGGTGACATAACCAAATGGCATGGCCTGGGTTATCACTGCTATTCAGATAACACTCAAGTCTACTTGTCCTTTGCACCGGGTACTAAGGACCCATTATCAGTCATCAATAGATGATTATCTGAATTCCTAGAATTGATGAATGCCAGTTGGTTGAAGTTGAATCCTGATAAGACAGAAATGCTCATCGTCGAAAGGAAACAAGACGGCATTTACAGTAGGTCAACCAACTAGCCTTAAGCTTGAGGATTCCTGCTCTGTCCATGTGCGGAATCTTGGTTTTGTCCTTGACTGTGACTTGACCTGTTAACATCAGGTGCCAGTTGTGATCAAATCTTCATTTTTCCACCTAAGGAACTGTAAGAGATATGTGCAGAGGTACAACCAGCGAGACAGATTTGGGGAAATGAAACCATGGCTTTTATTCAGCCTGTCACTTTAAACAATGCAGGAAACACAAAACACATAAACAGCCTATCCCTTTGTAAGGGCTAACTCACTTTCTCTGTCCCTATTTGCAGGGCTGTGAGGATAAGCCTCTTTCTAACCTATAACCCCAATATCCAAAGAGGTATCTGTAAGCAGGGGGCCCTTTGTGTCAGTCTCTGGGTCTGGGTTGGTGTCTGTTGCCGGGCCCCAGCTCTTAGCTGCCTGTAAGCTTATTCCTCTCTGTATCCCAGGCCGCCGGGCTTCCACTGCCGGCGCATGATGGGGTACTCTGACGTCAGTGAGTAAGTAAGCTTGGCCCAGCATCCAGCCGCTGCTCTCTGACATCAGAGAGCCCCGTTGCGCGCCGGCAGTGGAAGCTCTGCGGCGTGGGACACAGAAAGTAAGAGGCTTACAAGCAGCTGAGAGCGGGGGCCTGGCCGTGACCGGCAGCAAGGTCTGGCAAAAGGTCGGGGGAAATTTGCAGCGCTGGCCGGGCCCCCCCACCAGCCAGCGGACCCCCGCAGACACCAGGCCTGACCCAAGGTAAGTATATTTTTATATGTATTGGGGGGCTTGGGGGAATTTGTATATGTATTGGGGGGCTTGGGGGTATTTTTATATGTATTGAGGGCTTGGGGGTATTTGTATTTGTATTGTTTTATTTTTTAGATGTATTGGGGTCTTTTGTAAATGCATTGGGGTCTTTTTTAGATGCATTGGGGTCTTTTTTTTTAGATACATTTGGGTTGGTTTTATACAGTATGTATTTTTTTTATATGTATAAACATACAGCTAAACCCCGTTATAACGTGGTCCTTGGGGTCCACAAAATGAGACCACGTTATAACCGGGATTGCGTAAATTTCGCCGCGCATGGACTTACCAGCATCTCTCCTCTCTCCTCTCTCCTGTGTGTGTGTGTGTGTGGCAGATCACTCTATAACGGGGTTGAGGTGTATATACTATATATGTGTGTACAAGTAGCCCCATGGCCCATATTTAACCCTCCCCCCGGCCCATATTTAACCCCCCAAGGCCCATATTTAACCCCCCAGAGGCACATACTTAACCCCCCACC
>NW_027455380.1:0-38147 GCF_040206685.1 Ascaphus truei
CCTACCCAGGACTTCACCAATCACTATGGAGAGACCTGCATGGGGGGGGGGGGGGGAGAGGGGAGAGTGAGGGGGATCCTACCAGGACTTCACCAATCACTATGGAGAGACCTGCATGGGGGGAGGGGGGAGAGGGGAGAGTGAGGGGGATCCTACCCAGGACTTCACCAATCACTATGGAGAGACCTGCATGGGGGGAGGGGGGAGAGGGGAGAGTGAGGGGGATCCTACCCAGGACTTCACCAATCACTATGGAGAGACCCGCATGGGGGGGAGGGGGGAGAGGGGAGAGTGAGGGGGATCCTACCCAGGACTTCACCAATCACTATGGAGAGACCTGCATGGGGGGGGAGGGGGGAGAGGGGAGAGTGAGGGGGATCCTACCCAGGACTTCACCAATCACTAAGGAGAGACCTGCATGGGGGGGAGGGGGGAGAGGGGAGAGTGAGGGGGATCCTACCCAGGACTTCACCAATCACTATGGAGAGACCTGCATGGGGGGGAGGGGGGAGAGGGGAGAGTGAGGGGGATCCTACCCAGGACTTCACCAATCACTATGGAGAGACCTGCATGGGGGAGGGGGGAGAGGGGGGAGAGGGGAGAGTGAGGGGGAGACTTACTGGGGAGAGTAAAGGAGGGAGAGAGACATGCATGGGGGGAGGGGGGAGAGGGGAGAGTGAGGGGGATCCTACCCAGGACTTCACCAATCACTAAGGAGAGACCTGCATGGGGGGGAGGGGGGAGAGGGGAGAGTGAGGGGGATCCTACCCAGGACTTCACCAATCACTATGGAGAGACCTGCATGGGGGGGAGGGGGGAGAGGGGAGAGTGAGGGGGATCCTACCCAGGACTTCACCAATCACTAAGGAGAGACCTGCATGGGGGGAGGGGGGAGAGGGGAGAGTGAGGGGGATCCTACCCAGGACTTCACAATCACTAAGGAGAGACCTGCATGGGGGGGAGGGGGGAGAGGGGAGAGTGAGGGGGATCCTACCCAGGACTTCACCAATCACTAAGGAGAGACCTGCATGGGGGGGGAGGGGGGAGAGGGGAGAGTGAGGGGGATCCTACCCAGGACTTCACCAATCACTAAGGAGAGACCTGCATGGGGGGGAGGGGGGAGAGGGGAGAGTGAGGGGGATCCTACCCAGGACTTCACCAATCACTAAGGAGAGACCTGCATGGGGGGAGGGGGGAGAGGGGAGAGTGAGGGGGATCCTACCCAGGACTTCACCAATCACTATGGAGAGACCTGCATGGGGGGGAGGGGGGAGAGGGGAGAGTGAGGGGGATCCTACCCAGGACTTCACCAATCACTAAGGAGAGACCTGCATGGGGGGAGGGGGGAGAGGGGAGAGTGAGGGGGATCCTACCCAGGACTTCCCAATCACTAAGGAGAGACCTGCATGGGGGGAGGGGGGAGAGGGGAGAGTGAGGGGGATCCTACCCAGGACTTCACCAATCACTAAGGAGAGACCTGCATGGGGGGGAGGGGGGAGAGGGGAGAGTGAGGGGGATCCTACCCAGGACTTCACCAATCACTATGGAGAGACCTGCATGGGGGGGAGGGGGGAGAGGGGAGAGTGAGGGGGATCCTACCCGGGACTTCACCAATCACTAAGGGAGACCTGCATGGGGGGGAGGGGGGAGAGGGGAGAGTGAGGGGGATCCTACCCAGGACTTCACCAATCACTATGGAGAGACCTGCATGGGGGGGAGGGGGGAGAGGGGAGAGTGAGGGGGATCCTACCCGGGACTTCACCAATCACTATGGAGAGACCTGCATGGGGGGGAGGGGGGAGAGGGGAGAGTGAGGGGGATCCTACCCGGGACTTCACCAATCACTAAGGAGAGACCTGCATGGGGGGGAGGGGGGAGAGGGGAGAGTGAGGGGGATCCTACCCAGGACTTCACCAATCACTAAGGAGAGACCTGCATGGGGGGAGGGGGAGAGGGGAGAGTGAGGGGGATCCTACCCGGGACTTCACCAATCACTATGGAGAGACCTGCATGGGGGGAGGGGGAGAGGAGAGAGTGAGGGGGATCCTACCCAGGACTTCACCAATCACTATGGAGAGACCTGCATGGGGGGGGGGGGGGAGAGGGGAGAGTGAGGGGGATCCTACCCAGGACTTCACCAATCACTATGGAGAGACCTGCATGGGGGGGGGGGGGGAGAGGGGAGAGTGAGGGGGATCCTACCCAGGACTTCACCAATCACTATGGAGAGACCTGCATGGGGGGAGGGGGGAGAGGGGAGAGTGAGGGGGATCCTACCCAGGACTTCACCAATCACTATGGAGAGACCTGCATGGGGGGAGGGGGGAGAGGGGAGAGTGAGGGGGATCCTACCCAGGACTTCACCAATCACTATGGAGAGACCTGCATGGGGGGAGGGGGGAGAGGGGAGAGTGAGGGGGATCCTACCCAGGACTTCACCAATCACTATGGAGAGACCTGCATGGGGGGGAGGGGGGAGAGGGGAGAGTGAGGGGGATCCTACCCAGGACTTCCCCAATCACTAAGGAGAGACCTGCATGGGGGGGAGGGGGGAGAGGAGAGAGTGAGGGGGATCCTACCCAGGACTTCACCAATCACTATGGAGAGACCTGCATGGGGGGAGGGGGGAGAGGGGAGAGTGAGGGGGATCCTACCCAGGACTTCCCCAATCACTATGGAGAGACCTGCATGGGGGGAGGGGGGGAGAGGGGAGAGTGAGGGGGATCCTACCCAGGACTTCCCAATCACTATGGAGAGACCTGCATGGGGGGAGGGGGGAGAGGGGAGAGTGAGGGGGATCCTACCCAGGACTTCACCAATCACTAAGGAGAGACCTGCATGGGGGGGAGGGGGGAGAGGGGAGAGTGAGGGGGATCCTACCCAGGACTTCACCAATCACTAAGGAGAGACCTGCATGGGGGGAGGGGGGAGAGGGGAGAGTGAGGGGGATCCTACCCAGGACTTCACCAATCACTAAGGAGAGACCTGCATGGGGGGGAGGGGGAGAGGGGAGAGTGAGGGGGATCCTACCCAGGACTTCACCAATCACTATGGAGAGACCTGCATGGGGGGAGGGGGGAGAGGGGAGAGTGAGGGGGATCCTACCCAGGACTTCACCAATCACTATGGAGAGACCTGCATGGGGGGAGGGGGGAGAGGGGAGAGTGAGGGGGATCCTACCCAGGACTTCACCAATCACTATGGAGAGACCTGCATGGGGGGGAGGGGGGAGAGGGGAGAGTGAGGGGGATCCTACCCAGGACTTCACCAATCACTATGGAGAGACCTGCATGGGGGGGAGGGGGGAGAGGGGAGAGTGAGGGGGATCCTACCCAGGACTTCACCAATCACTATGGAGAGACCTGCATGGGGGGGAGGGGGGAGAGGGGAGAGTGAGGGGGATCCTACCCAGGACTTCACCAATCACTATGGAGAGACCTGCATGGGGGGGAGGGGGGAGAGGGGAGAGTGAGGGGGATCCTACCCAGGACTTCACCAATCACTATGGAGAGACCTGCATGGGGGGGAGGGGGGAGAGGGGAGAGTGAGGGGGATCCTACCCAGGACTTCACCAATCACTAAGGAGAGACCTGCATGGGGGGGAGGGGGGGAGAGGGGAGAGTGAGGGGGATCCTACCCAGGACTTCACCAATCACTAAGGAGAGACCTGCATGGGGGGGGGAGGAGAGGGGAGAGTCGAGGGGGATCCTACCCAGGACTTCACCAATCACTAAGGAGAGACCTGCATGGGGGGGAGGGGGGAGAGGGGAGAGTGAGGGGGATCCTACCCAGGACTTCACCAATCACTATGGAGAGACCTGCATGGGGGGGAGGGGGAGAGGGGAGAGTGAGGGGGATCCTACCCAGGACTTCACCAATCACTAAGGAGAGACCTGCATGGGGGGGAGGGGGGAGAGGGGAGAGTGAGGGGGATCCTACCCAGGACTTCACCAATCACTAAGGAGAGACCTGCATGGGGGGGAGGGGGAGAGGGGAGAGTGAGGGGGATCCTACCCAGGACTTCACCAATCACTAAGGAGAGACCTGCATGGGGGGGAGGGGGGAGAGGGGAGAGTGAGGGGGATCCTACCCAGGACTTCACCAATCACTATGGAGAGACCTGCATGGGGGGAGGGGGGAGAGGGGAGAGTGAGGGGGATCCTACCCAGGACTTCACCAATCACTATGGAGAGACCTGCATGGGGGGGAGGGGGAGAGGGAGAGTGAGGGGGATCCTACCCAGGACTTCACCAATCACTAAGGAGAGACCTGCATGGGGGGGAGGGGGGAGAGGAGAGAGTGAGGGGGATCCTACACAGGACTTCACCAATCACTATGGAGAGACCTGCATGGGGGGAGGGGGGAGAGGGGAGAGTGAGGGGGATCCTACCCAGGACTTCACCAATCACTAAGGAGAGACCTGCATGGGGGGGAGGGGGGAGAGGGGAGAGTGAGGGGGATCCTACCCAGGACTTCACCAATCACTAAGGAGAGACCTGCATGGGGGGGAGGGGGAGAGGGGAGAGTGAGGGGGATCCTACCCAGGACTTCACCAATCACTAAGGAGAGACCTGCATGGGGGGGAGGGGGAGAGGGGAGAGTGAGGGGGATCCTACCCAGGACTTCACCAATCACTATGGAGAGACCTGCATGGGGGGGAGGGGGAGAGGGGAGAGTGAGGGGGATCCTACCCAGGACTTCCCCAATCACTAAGGAGAGACCTGCATGGGGGGGAGGGGGAGAGGGGAGAGTGAGGGGGATCCTACCCAGGACTTCACCAATCACTATGGAGAGACCTGCATGGGGGGGAGGGGGAGAGGGGAGAGTGAGGGGGATCCTACCCAGGACTTCACCAATCACTATGGAGAGACCTGCATGGGGGGGAGGGGGGAGAGGGGAGAGTGAGGGGGATCCTACCCAGGACTTCACCAATCACTATGGAGAGACCTGCATGGGGGGAGGGGGGAGAGGGGAGAGTGAGGGGGATCCTACCCAGGACTTCACCAATCACTAAGGAGAGACCTGCATGGGGGGGAGGGGGGAGAGGGGAGAGTGAGGGGGATCCTACCCAGGACTTCACCAATCACTAAGGAGAGACCTGCATGGGGGGGAGGGGGGAGAGGGGAGAGTGAGGGGGATCCTACCCAGGACTTCCCCAATCACTATGGAGAGACCTGCATGGGGGGAGGGGGGAGAGGGGAGAGTGAGGGGGATCCTACCCAGGACTTCACCAATCACTATGGAGAGACCTGCATGGGGGGGAGGGGGGAGAGGGGAGAGTGAGGGGGATCCTACCCAGGACTTCACCAATCACTATGGAGAGACCTGCATGGGGGGGAGGGGGGAGAGGGGAGAGTGAGGGGGATCCTACCCAGGACTTCACCAATCACTATGGAGAGACCTGCATGGGGGGGAGGGGGGAGAGGGGAGAGTGAGGGGGATCCTACCCAGGACTTCACCAATCACTAAGGAGAGACCTGCATGGGGGGGGGGGGGGAGAGGGGAGAGTGAGGGGGATCCTACCCAGGACTTCACCAATCACTATGGAGAGACCTGCATGGGGGGGAGGGGGGAGAGGGGAGAGTGAGGGGGATCCTACCCAGGACTTCACCAATCACTAAGGAGAGACCTGCATGGGGGGAGGGGGGAGAGGGGAGAGTGAGGGGGATCCTACCCAGGACTTCACCAATCACTATGGAGAGACCTGCATGGGGGGAGGGGGGAGAGGGGAGAGTGAGGGGGATCCTACCCAGGACTTCACCAATCACTATGGAGAGACCTGCATGGGGGGGAGGGGGGAGAGGGGAGAGTGAGGGGGATCCTACCCAGGACTTCACCAATCACTAAGGAGAGACCTGCATGGGGGGAGGGGGGAGAGGGGAGAGTGAGGGGGATCATACCCAGGACTTCACCAATCACTATGGAGAGACCTGCATGGGGGGGAGGGGGAGAGGGGAGAGTGAGGGGGATCCTACCCAGGACTTCACCAATCACTATGGAGAGACCTGCATGGGGGGGAGGGGGGAGAGGGGAGAGTGAGGGGGATCCTACCCAGGACTTCACCAATCACTAAGGAGAGACCTGCATGGGGGGGAGGGGGGAGAGGGGAGAGTGAGGGGGATCCTACCCAGGACTTCACCAATCACTAAGGAGAGACCTGCATGGGGGGGAGGGGGGAGAGGGGAGAGTGAGGGGGATCCTACCCAGGACTTCACCAATCACTAAGGAGAGACCTGCATGGGGGGGAGGGGGGAGAGGGGAGAGTGAGGGGGATCCTACCCAGGACTTCACCAATCACTAAGGAGAGACCTGCATGGGGGGAGAGGGGAGAGGGGAGAGTGAGGGGGATCCTACCCAGGACTTCACCAATCACTAAGGAGAGACCTGCATGGGGGGAGGGGGGAGAGGGGAGAGTGAGGGGGATCCTACCCAGGACTTCACCAATCACTATGGAGAGACCTGCATGGGGGGGAGGGGGGAGAGGGGAGAGTGAGGGGGATCCTACCCAGGACTTCACCAATCACTATGGAGAGACCTGCATGGGGGGGAGGGGGGAGAGGGGAGAGTGAGGGGGATCCTACCCAGGACTTCACCAATCACTAAGGAGAGACCTGCATGGGGGGGAGGGGGGAGAGGGGAGAGTGAGGGGGATCCTACCCAGGACTTCACCAATCACTAAGGAGAGACCTGCATGGGGGGGAGGGGGGAGAGGGGAGAGTGAGGGGGATCCTACCCAGGACTTCACCAATCACTATGGAGAGACCTGCATGGGGGGGAGGGGGGAGAGGGGAGAGTGAGGGGGATCCTACCCAGGACTTCACCAATCACTATGGAGAGACCTGCATGGGGGGGGGAGGGGGGAGAGGGGAGAGTGAGGGGGATCCTACCCAGGACTTCACCAATCACTAAGGAGAGACCTGCATGGGGGGGAGGGGGGAGAGGGGAGAGTGAGGGGGATCCTACCCAGGACTTCACCAATCACTATGGAGAGACCTGCATGGGGGGGAGGGGGGAGAGGGGAGAGTGAGGGGGATCCTACCCAGGACTTCACCAATCACTATGGAGAGACCTGCATGGGGGGAGGGGGGAGAGGGGAGAGTGAGGGGGATCCTACCCAGGACTTCACCAATCACTATGGAGAGACCTGCATGGGGGGGAGGGGGGAGAGGGGAGAGTGAGGGGGATCCTACCCAGGACTTCACCAATCACTAAGGAGAGACCTGCATGGGGGGGAGGGGGGAGAGGGGAGAGTGAGGGGGATCCTACCCAGGACTTCACCAATCACTAAGGAGAGACCTGCATGGGGGGGAGGGGGGAGAGGGGAGAGTGAGGGGGATCCTACCCAGGACTTCACCAATCACTATGGAGAGACCTGCATGGGGGGGAGGGGGGAGAGGGGAGAGTGAGGGGGATCCTACCCAGGACTTCACCAATCACTATGGAGAGACCTGCATGGGGGGGAGGGGGGAGAGGGGAGAGTGAGGGGGATCCTACCCAGGACTTCACCAATCACTATGGAGAGACCTGCATGGGGGGGAGGGGGGAGAGGGGAGAGTGAGGGGGATCCTACCCAGGACTTCACCAATCACTAAGGAGAGACCTGCATGGGGGGGAGGGGGGAGAGGGGAGAGTGAGGGGGATCCTACCCAGGACTTCACCAATCACTAAGGAGAGACCTGCATGGGGGGGGGGGGAGAGGGGAGAGTGAGGGGGATCCTACCCAGGACTTCACCAATCACTATGGAGAGACCTGCATGGGGGGGAGGGGGGAGAGGGGAGAGTGAGGGGGAGACTTACTGGGGAGAGTAAAGGAGGGAGAGAGACATGCATGGGGGGGGGGGAGAGGGGAGACTTACTGGGGGAGAGTAAAGGAGGGAGAGAGACATGCATGGGGGGGGGGGGAGAGGGGAGACTTACTGGGGGAGAGTAAAGGAGGGAGAGAGACATGCATGGGGGGGAAGAGTGAGGGGAGACTTACTGGGGAGAGTAAAGGAGGGAGAGGGACATGCATGGGGGGAGGGGGGGAAGAGGGGAGAGTGAGGGGGAGACTTACTGGGGAGAGTAAAGGAGGGAGAGAGACATGCATGGGGGGGGGGGGGCGGGAGGGGGGAGAGAGATGGGAGACTTACTGGGAGGAGTAAATGAGGGACAGAGACCTGCATGGGGGGGAGGGGGGAAGAGGGGAGACTTACTGGGGGAGAGTAAAGGAGGGAGAGAGACATGCATGGGGGGGGGGAGAGTGAGGGGAGTGTGAGGGGAGACTTACTGGGGGAGAGTAAAGGAGGGAGAGAGACATGCATGGGGGGGAGGAGAGGAAGAGTGGAGAGTGAGGGGGAGACTTACTGGGGAGAGTAAAGGAGGGAGAGAGACATGCATGGGGGGGGGGGAGAGAGAGGGGAGACTTACTGGGGGGAGTAAATGAGGGACAGAGACCTGCATGGGGGGAGGGGGGAAGAGGGGAGACTTACTGGGGGAGAGTAAAGGAGGGAGAGAGACATGCATGGGGGGGGAGAGGGGAGACTTACTGGGGGAGAGTAAAGGAGGGAGAGAGACATGCATGGGGGGGAGGGGAGGAAGAGGGGAGAGTGAGGGGAAGACTTACTGGGGAGAGTAAAGGAGGGAGAGAGACATGCATGGGGGGGGGGGAGAGAGAGGGGAGACTTACTGGGGGGAGTAAATGAGGGACAGAGACCTGCATGGGGGGGAGGGGGAAGAGGGGAGACTTACTGGGGGAGAGTAAAGGAGGGAGAGAGACATGCATGGGGGGGGGGAGAGGGGAGACTTACTGGGGGAGAGTAAAGGAGGGAGAGAGACATGCATGGGGGGGGAGAGTGAGGGGAGACTTACTGGGGAGAGTAAAGGAGGGAGAGAGACATGCATGGGGGGGGGAGAGTGAGGGGAGACTTACTGGGGAGAGAAAAGGAGGGAGAGAGACATGCATGGGGGGAGGGGGGAAGAGGAGAGAGTGAGGGGGAGACTTACTGGGGAGAGTAAAGGAGGGAGAGAGACATGCATGGGGGGAGGGGGGGAAGAGGAGAGAGTAAGGGGGAGACTTAATGGGGAGAGTAAAGGAGGGAGAGAGACATGCATGGGGGGGGGGGAGCACGGCCAGGGGGATCCTACCCAGGACTTCACCAATCACTATGGAGAGACCTGCATGGGGGGGGGGAGGGGGGGAAGAGGGGAGAGTGAGGGGGAGACTTACTGGGGAGAGTAAAGGAGGGAGAGAGACATGCATGGGGGGGGAGAGTGAGGGGAGACTTACTGGAGGGAGAAAAGGAGGGAGAGAGACCTGCATGGGGGGAAGGGGGGGGAGAGGGGAGACTTACTGGGGGAGAGTAAAGGAGGGAGAGAGACCTGCATGGGGGGGGGGGAGAGTGAGGGGGAGACTTACTGGGGGAGAGTAAAGGAGGGAGAGAGACATGCATGGGGGGGGAGAGTGAGGGGAGACTTACTGGGGGAGAGTAAAGGAGGGAGAGAGACATGCAAGGTGGGGAGAGGGGAGTGTGAAGGTTGAGGGGGTAACCAGGCTCACTAATAAAGGTCAAGCCCACTTGGTTGTCCCTGATCCATGTTTTGGGGCCCTAGAGTGTCAGCTCTTGTGCTTGACTGTTGTATATGTTCTGCCATCCATTGGGTGTCAAACATGCAACAATAAAATGTATGTGACTTTTGTCTTTCCAGGAGTGCTAACCAGTGGAGATTCTCAGGCTAGGAGTTTCAGGGGGGACTTTCCCGTAAAAGGGTTGTCGGATTGTGTCTAGCTAGCCGGGAACCAGAGATAATGGTCACCCCCAAAATGTACCCGGGAACCGAGTCAGATTCCCGGGTACATAAGGACACAGACCTCCGGACAAAATCCTCCCTGGAAAGCAGTTACACGGCTCACCGCCAGTATGCCCTGCTTCAGCACAGACCAGTAAGGCATTGTGATACGCGTATCCCCGGTATAGTCAGGGGTTAATGGGAGTCGTCCCCATCCCCCCAGTATATGCCCAGAACCATGGACCCGGTATTTGTGGTTCGGACTGTCTCCAACCAGCCATAATGTTGTGAGAGTGAAATTATGTCTAAGTCCAGCTTCGGTACATTAGAAGCAACTCTGAAACTTAACCTAAGCGTTATTTGAAGCTACTTTTTGGCTAACTTCTTATAGGAAGGTCTAGGCGCTCTGAAAGTGAGCGTGAGCGTCTTTTAGTTGATACTAGGGGACGAGGGACTTGGAAGAATTTTGGGATATTTTTATTAACATGGTGTATAACAGTGTATATGTTTAAGCCCTGTATATGAACTGGGGAATTTCCAAGTCCGTGGTTCCGAGAGACCAGATGGCCACCAGGCTTGGTGCCACTGAGTCTGCTCGGGTCCAGGACTTGAAAGTCTCAGAGATGCCAAGGTGTTAGGGCGGGCGGGGTACCGGAGTTATGCTCGAGTACCCACATCCTGGCATGAATAAGGGCTATCCAGTGACCATTTGCCCATCCCCAGACTCTGAGGTGCCTGGCCCAGCGGGGGGTTCAATATGCTAAGTGGCAGAGGTGCCAGGTTGGCGCATGCCCCTTAGCAGAATTGAGATCCTATAAGAAACACAGCAGCCAATCAGCTCAGGAGATTCTAAGCGCCAAGACAGCAGCGGCAGATTCGAAATCGCCAAAAGATGCTCTGCGAGAAACAGACGCGAGCGGCTTCCAGGAGTTCGAGCTGAAATATTTTCGAAGTCCCGACTTTTCGCGGCGTAGCGGTCGCGGCTGGGGTTGAAGCCGATTTGAGTTCCAGGCGGTTTGGGACTTACTCGCTGTCAAACTATTTCAAGGCTCCGGAGCTTGTCCAGCGGCGGCGTGTGGAACTTCAGGCCGATTTCAGTTCCAGGACATTTCGGGACAAGTCCCGGTCAACTGCAAACGTTGTTTCAGGACTGTACAGGGCTGGGAACGCCTCGTTTCCTCCCCAGACCCCCCAGAAAGATTCTTTTTCTGGGAAGAATCGGTGTTATATCCTTCCTCCCGTTTGCACAGCCCATGGACCTCCCTGATAGTCCTGGTACCCAAAAAGATGGTACCACCCGGTTCTGTGTGGACTAATGGCAGTGTAATGCCCATACCCCTTCAGATGCCTTCCCTATGCCCCGCATGGCTCGCGGGTGCATGGTATCTGCCCCCATGGATCTGAGCCGAGGCTATTGGCAGATCCCCCTAAACCCTGACCCACGGGAGGAGTCGGCCTTCGTCCCCCCTAATCGCTTGTGTGAATTTTCAGTCATGCCATTTGGGATGAAGAATGCTCCGGCTACCTTCCAGCGTCTGGTCAACCGCCTGTCGGAAGGGCGGCAGAGCTTTGCGTGCGCGGATCTGGGCGACCTCGCCATTCTTAGTGATCCGTGGGAGGACCATTTCGTGCACCTTCAGAATGTCCTGTCTCGGATCCGCGAGGCCGGACTTACTCTCAAACCCACCCAATGCCAGGCTGGCATGGCCGAAGTGTTGTACTGTACCTAGGCCCTGGGTGGCGGGTGGGCAGCTCAAAGCTGAGCCCGCCAAGGTGGCGGTGATAGTGGAATGGCCGGTTCCCAAGACGCAGAAGCAAGTGCTATGTTTTTTTGGGAATGGCGGGGTACTACCGAAAATGTATCCCTGACTGTAGTGCCGTTGCCAACCCCCTGACTGACTTGCTGCGGAAGTGTTTGCCCCGCACAGTGATCTGCTCCCGGAGCGCGAGCCTGACTTTCAGCGCCTCAGGGACATTAAGTCGCCTGCGTTCTCTGCGCCTGACTGTCGCAAAAGGTTCCTAGTGCGGATCGGTGCCGCGTAGTACGGTATCGGCGCTGTACTGAGCCAGGTGGGGAGGATGGGGAAGAGCACCGGGGGTCCACCTCGCAGAAAGCTGCTACCCGGGGAAGTAGCGTCTCGCTATGGTACGGGCTCTGCGCAAGCCGCAGGTGTATGGTGGCGCCGGTGATCGCTGAGCAGAACCGTCCTAGCGGGCTGCAGCGTGTGTCAGGAGAGGAAGGGAAGATCCATCCGTGGGGTCCGGGGCAGCAAGAGTGGGAGTGTACACTACGGCACGAGAAGGGCAGTCAGCATGACAGGGAGTGTGAGTGCGAGGTTGGAGATGACAGGGAGTGTGAGTGCGGTGTTGGAGATGACAGGGAGTGTGAGTGCGGTGTTGGAGATGACAGGGAGTGTGAGTGCGGTGTTGGAGATGACAGGGAGTGTGAGTGCGGTGTTGGAGATGACAGGGAGTGTGAGTGCGGTGTTGGAGATGACAGGGAGTGTGAGTGCGGTGTTGGAGATGACAGGGAGTGTGAGTGCGGTGTTGGAGATGACAGGGAGTGTGAGTGCGGTGTTGGAGATGACAGGGAGTGTGAGTGTGGTGTTGGAGATGACAGGGAGTGTGACTGCGGTGTTGGAGATGACAGGGAGTGTGAGTGCGGTGTTGGAGATGACAGGGAGTGTGAGTGCGGTGTTGGAGATGACAGGGAGTGTGAGTGCGGTGTTGGAGATGACAGGCAGTGTGAGTGCGGTGTTGGAGATGACAGGGAGTGTGAGTGCGGTGTTGGAGATGACAGGGAGTGTGAGTGCGGTGTTGGAGATGACAGGGAGTGTGAGTGCGGTGTTGGAGATGACAGGGAGTGTGAGTGCGGTGTTGGAGATGACAGGCAGTGTGAGTGCGGTGTTGGAGATGACAGGCAGTGTGAGTGCGGTGTTGGAGATGACAGGGAGTGTGAGTGCGGTGTTGGAGATGACAGGCAGTGTGAGTGCGGTGTTGGAGATGACAGGGAGTGTGAGGGCGGTGTTGGAGATGACAGGGAGTGTGAGTGAGGTGTTGGAGATGACAGGCAGTGTGAGTGCGGTGTTGGAGATGACAGGGAGTGTGAGTGCGGTGTTGGAGATGACAGGGAGTGTGAGTGCGGTGTTGGAGATGACAGGCAGTGTGAGTGCGGTGTTGGAGATGACAGGCAGTGTGAGTGCGGTGTTGGAGATGACAGGGAGTGTGAGTGTGGTGTTGGAGATGACAGGCAGTGTGAGTGCAGTGTTGGAGATGACAGGCAGTGTGAGTGCGGTGTTGGAGATGACAGGGAGTGTGAGTGCGGTGTTGGAGATGACAGGGAGTGTGAGTGCGGTGTTGGAGATGACAGGGAGTGTGAGTGCGGTGTTGGAGATGACAGGCAGTGTGAGTGCGGTGTTGGAGATGACAGGGAGTGTGAGTGCGGTGTTGGAGATGACAGGGAGTGTGAGTGCGGTGTTGGAGATGACAGGGAGTGTGAGTGCGGTGTTGGAGATGACAGGCAGTGTGAGTGCGGTGTTGGAGATGACAGGGAGTGTGAGTGCGGTGTTGGAGATGACAGGCAGTGTGAGTGCGGTGTTGGAGATGACAGGCAGTGTGAGTGCGGTGTTGGAGATGACAGGGAGTGTGAGTGTGGTGTTGGAGATGACAGGCAGTGTGAGTGCGGTGTTGGAGATGACAGGCAGTGTGAGTGCGGTGTTGGAGATGACAGGGAGTGTGAGTGCGGTGTTGGAGATGACAGGGAGTGTGAGTGCGGTGTTGGAGATGACAGGGAGTGTGAGTGCGGTGTTGGAGATGACAGGGAGTGTGAGTGCGGTGTTGGAGATGACAGGCAGTGTGAGTGCGGTGTTGGAGATGACAGGGAGTGTGAGTGCGGTGTTGGAGATGACAGGCAGTGTGAGTGCGGTGTTGGAGATGACAGGCAGTGTGAGTGCGGTGTTGGAGATGACAGGGAGTGTGAGTGTGGTGTTGGAGATGACAGGCAGTGTGAGTGCAGTGTTGGAGATGACAGGCAGTGTGAGTGCGGTGTTGGAGATGACAGGGAGTGTGAGTGCGGTGTTGGAGATGACAGGGAGTGTGAGTGCGGTGTTGGAGATGACAGGGAGTGTGAGTGCGGTGTTGGAGATGACAGGCAGTGTGAGTGCGGTGTTGGAGATGACAGGGAGTGTGAGTGCGGTGTTGGAGATGACAGGGAGTGTGAGTGCGGTGTTGGAGATGACAGGGAGTGTGAGTGCGGTGTTGGAGATGACAGGCAGTGTGAGTGTGGTGTTGGAGATGACAGGGAGTGTGAGTGCGGTGTTGGAGATGACAGGCAGTGTGAGTGCGGTGTTGGAGATGACAGGCAGTGTGAGTGCGGTGTTGGAGATGACAGGGAGTGTGAGTGTGGTGTTGGAGATGACAGGCAGTGTGAGTGCGGTGTTGGAGATGACAGGGAGTGTGAGTGCGGTGTTGGAGATGACAGGGAGTGTGAGTGCGGTGTTGGAGATGACAGGGAGTGTGAGTGCGGTGTTGGAAATGACAGGGAGTGTGAGTGCGGTGTTGGAGATGACAGGGAGTGTGAGTGCGGTGTTGGAGATGACAGGGAGTGTGAGTGCGGTGTTGAAGATGACAGGGAGTGTGAGTGCGGTGTTGGAGATGACAGGGAGTGTGAGTGCGGTGTTGGAGATGACAGGGAGTGTGAGTGCGGTGTTGGAGATGACAGGCAGTGTGAGTGCGGTGTTGGAGATGACAGGGAGTGTGAGTGCGGTGTTGGAGATGACAGGGAGTGTGAGTGCGGTGTTGGAGATGACAGGGAGTGTGAGTGCGGTGTTGGAGATGACAGGGAGTGTGAGTGCGGTGTTGGAGATGACAGGGAGTGTGAGTGCGGTGTTGGAGATGACTGGGAGTGTGAGTGCGGTGTTGGAGATAACAGGCAGTGTGAGTGCGGTGTTGGAGATGACAGGGAGTGTGAGTGCGGTGTTGGAGATGACAGGCAGTGTGAGTGCGGTGTTGGAGATGACAGGGAGTGTGAGTGCTGAGTAGCAGATGACAGGGAGTGTGAGTGCGGTGTTGGAGATGACAGGCAGTGTGAGTGCGGTGTTGGAGATGACAGGGAGTGAGTGCGGTGTTGGAGATGACAGGGAGTGTGAATGCGGTGTTGGAGATGACAGGGAGTGTGAGTGCGGTGTTGGAGATGACAGGGAGTGTGAGTGCGGTGTTGGAGATGACATGGAGTGTGAGTGCGGTGTTGGAGATGACAGGGAGTGTGAGTGCGGTGTTGGAGATGACAGGGAGTGTGAGTGCGGTGTTAGAGATGACATGGAGTGTGAGTGCGGTGTTGGAGATGACAGGGAGTGTGAGTGCGGTGTTGGAGATGACAGGGAGTGTGAGTGCGGTGTTGGAGATGACAGGGAGTGTGAGTGTGGTGTTGGAGATGACAGGGAGTGTGAGTGCGGTGTTGGAGATGACAGGGAGTGTGAGTGCGGTGTTGGAGATGACAGGGAGTGTGAGTGCGGTGTTGGAGATGACAGGGAGTGTGAGTGCGGTGTTGGAGATGACAGGGAGTGTGAGTGCGGTGTTGGAGATGACAGGGAGTGTGAGTGCGGTGTTGGAGATGACAGGGAGTGTGAGTGCGGTGTTGGAGATGACAGGGAGTGTGAGTGCTGTGTTGGAGATGACAGGGAGTGTGAGTGCGGTGTTGGAGATGACAGGCAGTGTGAGTGCGGTGTTGGAGATGACAGGGAGTGTGAGTGCGGTGTTGGAGATGACAGGGAGTGTGAGTGCAGTGTTGGAGATGACAGGGAGTGTGAGTGCGGTGTTGGAGATGACAGGCAGTGTGAGTGCGGTGTTGGAGATGACAGGCAGTGTGAGTGCGGTGTTGGAGATGACAGGGAGTGTGAGTGCTGAGTAGGAGATGACAGGGAGTGTGAGTGCGGTGTTGGAGATCACAGGCAGTGTGAGTGCGGTGTTGGAGATGACAAGCAGTGTGAGTGCGGTGTTGGAGATGACAGGGAGTGTGAGTGCGGTGTTGGAGATGACAGGGACTGTGAGTGCGGTGTTGGAAATGACAGGCAGCGTGAGTGCGGTGTCCAGGCAGTGTGAGTGCGGTGTTGGAGATGACAGGGAGTGTGAGTGCGGTGTTGGAGATGACAGGCAGTGTGAGTGCGGTGTTGGAGATGACAGGGAGTGTGAGTGCGGTGTTGGAGATGACAGGGAGTGTGAGTGCGGTGTTGGAGATGACAGGGAGTGTGAGTGCGGTGTTGGAGATGACAGGGAGTGTGAGTGCGGTGTTGGAGATGACAGGGAGTGTGAGTGCGGTGTTGGAGATGACAGGGAGTGTGAGTGCGGTGTTGGAGATGACAGGCAGTGTGAGTGCGGTGTTGGAGATGACAGGCAGTGTGAGTGCGGTGTTGGAGATGACAGGGAGTGTGAGTGCTGAGTAGGAGATGACAGGGAGTGTGAGTACGGTGTTGGAAATCACAGGCAGTGTGAGTGCGGTGTTGGAGATGACAGGCAGTGTGAGTGCGGTGTTGGAGATGACAGGGAGTGTGAGTGCGGTGTTGGAGATGACAGGCAGTGTGAGTGCGGTGTTGGAGATGACAGGGAGTGTGAGTGCGGTGTTGGAGATGACAGGGAGTGTGAGTGCGGTGTTGGAGATGACAGGGAGTGTGAGTGCGGTGTTGGAGATGACAGGCAGTGTGAGTGCGGTGTTGGAGATGACAGGCAGTGTGAGTGCGGTGTTGGAGGTGACACGGGAGTGTGAGTGCGGTGTTGGAGATGACATGGAGTGTGAGTGCGGTGTTGGAGATGACAGGGAGTGTGAGTGCGGTGTTGGAGATGACAGGCAGTGTGAGTGCGGTTTTGGAGATGACAGGGAGTGTGAGTGCGGTGTTGGAGATGACAGGGAGTGTGAGTGCGGTGTTGGAGATGACAGGAAGTGTGAGTGCGGTGTAGGAGATGACAGGCCGTGTGAGTGCGGTGTTGGAGATGACAGGGAGTGAGTGCGGTGTTGGAGATGACAGGGAGTGTGAATGTGGTGTTGGAGATGACAGGGAGTGTGAGTGCGGTGTTGGAGATGACAGGGAGTGTGAGTGCGGTGTTGGAGATGACAGGGAGTGTGAGTGCGGTGTTGGAGATGACAGGGAGTGTGAGTGCGGTGTTGGAGATGACAGGGAGTGTGAGTGCGGTGTTAGAGATGACATGGAGTGTGAGTGCGGTGTTGGAGATGACAGGGAGTGTGAGTGCGGTGTTGGAGATGACAGGGAGTGTGAGTGCGGTGTTGGAGATGACAGGGAGTGTGAGTGTGGTGTTGGAGATGACAGGGAGTGTGAGTGCGGTGTTGGAGATGACAGGGAGTGTGAGTGCGGTGTTGGAGATGACAGGGAGTGTGAGTGCGGTGTTGGAGATGACAGGGAGTGTGAGTGCGGTGTTGGAGATTACAGGGAGTGTGAGTGCGGTGTTGGAGATGACAGGGAGTGTGAGTGCGGTGTTGGAGATGACAGGGAGTGTGAGTGCGGTGTTGGAGATGACAGGGAGTGAGTGCGGTGTTGGAGATGACAGGGAGTGTGAGTGCTGTGTTGGAGATGACAGGGAGTGTGAGTGCGGTGTTGGAGATGACAGGGAGTGTGAGTGCGGTGTTGAAGATGACAGGGAGTGTGAGTGTGGTGTTGGAGATGACAGGGAGTGTGAGTGCGGTGTTGGAGATGACAGGGAGTGTGAGTGCGGTGTTGGAGATGACAGGGAGTGTGAGTGCGGTGTTGGAGATGACAGGGAGTGAGTGCGGTGTTGGAGATGACAGGGAGTGTGAGTGCGGTGTTGGAGATGACAGGGAGTGTGAGTGCGGTGTTGGAGATGACATGGAGTGTGACTGCGGTGTTGGAGATGACAGGGAGTGTGAGTGCGGTGTTGGAGATGACAGGGAGTGTGAGTGCGGTGTTGGAGATGACAGGGAGTGTGAGTGTGGTGTTGGAGATGACAGGGAGTGTGAGTGTGGTGTTGGAGATGACAGGGAGTGAGTGCAGTGTTGGAGATGACAGGCAGTGTGAGTGCGGTGTTGGAGATGACAGGGAGTGTGAGTGCGGTGTTGGAGATGACAGGGAGTGTGAGTGCGGTGTTGGAGATGACAGGCAGTGTGAGTGCGGTGTTGGAGATGACAGGGAGTGTGAGTGTGGTGTTGGAGATGACAGGGAGTGTGAGTGTGGTGTTGGAGATGACAGGGAGTGAGTGCAGTGTTGGAGATGACAGGCAGTGTGAGTGCGGTGTTGGAGATGACAGGGAGTGTGAGTGCGGTGTTGGAGATAACAGGCAGTGTGAGTGCGGTGTTGGAAATGACAGGGAGTGAGTGCGGTGTTGGAGATGACAGGGAGTGAGTGCGGTGTTGGAGATGACGGAGTGTGAATGCGGTGTTGATGACAGGGAGTGTGAGTGTGGTGTTGAAGATGACAGGGAGTGTGAGTGTGGTATTGGAGATGACAGCGAGTGTGAGTGTGGTGCCTTTTTACTCACCCACGAGTATGGCAACAAGTAGCCCCGTCACCCTCTGCTCCTTCACCTCCTGGATTTTTGGCTTGTCCCCAGGAGCGACGGCTTTGCTCATCACGGTCAGTGCGTTGGCGTGAGTCACCGAGCGAACCGTTGTGGCCGCCATCCATGGCAACCCGAAGAGAGCACAGACTCCTCCCATTGAGACGATCAGCAGCAGATCAAGGTGAAAACCGGAGCCCTTCACCAACATGCGCTCCTTCTTACTGATAATCAGCCTGTGGGGACCAGGAGAACTAGTATTACTAATATAACCAAAGCCCTTCACCTACTGTCCATGCGCTCCTTCTTACCGATAATCAGCCTGTGGGGACCAGGAGAACTAGTATTACTAATATAACAAAAGCCCTTCACCAACATGCGCTCCTTCTTACTGATAATCAGCCTGTAGGGACCAGGAGAACTAGTATTACTAATATAACTAGTATAACCAGGAGAACTAGTATTACTAATATAACCAAAGCCCTTCACCAACATGCGCTCCTTCTTACTGATAATCAGCCTGTGGGGACCAGGAGAACTAGTATTACTAATATAACTAGTATAACCAGGAGAACTAGTATTACTAATATAACCAAAGCCCTTCACCAACATGCGCTCCTTCTTACTGATAATCAGCCTGTGGGGACCAGGAGAACTAGTATTACTAATATAACTAGTATAACCAGGAGAACTAGTATTACTAATATAACAAAAGCCCTTCACCAACATGCTCTTCTTCTTACTGATAATCAGTTGGTGGGGACCAGGAGAACTAGTATTACTAATATAACTAGTATAACTAGTATAACTAGGAGAACTAGTATTACTAATATAACTAGTATAACCAAAACCCTTCACCAACATGTGCTCCTTCTTACAGATAATCAGTCTGTGGGGACCAGGAGAACTAGTATTACTAATATAACTAGTATAACCAGGAGAACTAGTATAACAAATATAACTAGTATAACCAAAGCCCTTCACCAACATGCACTCCTTACTGATAATCAGCCTGTGGGGACCAGGAGAACTAGTATTACTGATATAACTAGTATAACTAGGAGAACTAGTATTACTAATATAACCAAAGCCCTTCACCAACATGCGCTCCTTACTGATAATCACTCTGTGGGGACCAGGAGAACTAGTATTACTAATATAACTAGTATAACCAGGAGAACTAGTATTACTAATATAACTAGTATAACCAAAGCCCTTCACCAACATGCACTCCTTCTTACTGATAATCAGTCTGTGGGGACCAGGAGAACTAGTATTACTAATATAACTAGTATAACTAGTATAACCAGGAGAACTAGTATTACTAATATAACTAGTATAACCAAAGCCCTTCACCAACATGCACTCCTTCTTACTGATAATCAGTCTGTGGGGACCAGGAGAACTAGTATTACTAATATAACTAGTATAACTAGTATAACCAGGAGAACTAGTATTACTAATATTACCAATATAACTAGTATAACCAGAGCCCTTCATCAACATGTGTTCCTTCTTACTAATAATCAGTCTGTGGGGACCAGGAGAACTAGTATTACTAATATAACTAGTATAACCAAAGCGCTGCACCAACATGCGTTCCTTCTTACTGATAATCAGCCTGTGGGGACCAGGAGAATTAGTATTACTAATATAACTAGTATAACCAGGAGAACTAGTATTACTAATATAACTAGTATAACCAAAGCCCTTCACCAACATGCACTCCTTCTTACTGATAATCAGTCTGTGGGGACCAGGAGAACTAGTATTACTAATAGAACTAGTATAACCAGGAGAACTAGTATTACTAATATAACTAGTTTAACCAAAGCCCTTCACCAACATGCGCTCCTTCTTACTGATAATCAGTCTGTGGGGACCAGGAGAACTAGTATTACTAATATAACCAGAGCCCTTCACCAACATGTGCTCATTCTTACTGATAATCAGTCTGTGGGGACCAGGAGAACTAGTATTACTAATATAACTAGTATAACTAGTATAAGCAGGAGAACTAGTATTACAAATATAACTAGTTTAACATGAGCACTTCACCAACATGCGCTTCTTCTTACTGATAATCAGCCTGTGGGGACTAGGAAAACTAGTATAACTAGTATAACCAGGAGAACTAGTATTACTAATATAACTAGTATAACCAAAGCCCTTCACCAACATGTGCTCCTTCTTACTGATAATCAGTCTGTGGGGACAAGGAGAACTAGTATTACTAATATAACTAGCATAACCAGGAGAACTAGTATTACTAATATAACTAGTATAACTAAAGCCCTTCACCAACATGCACTCCTTCTTACTGATAATCAGTCTGTGGGGACCAGGAGAACTAGTATTACTAATATAACTTGTATAACCAAAGCCCTTCACCAACATGCGCTCCTTCTTACTGATAATCAGTCTGTGGGGACCAGGAGAACTAGTATTACTAATATAAAGCTAGTATAACCAGGAAAACTAGTATTACTAATAAAACTAGTATAACCAAAGCGCTGCACCAACATACGCTACTTCTTACTGATAATCAGTCTGTGGAGACCAGGAGAACTAGTATTACTAATATAACTAGCATAACCAGGAGAACTAGTATTACTAATATAACTTGTATAACCAAAGCCCTTCACCAACATGCGCTCCTTCTTACTGATAATCAGTCTGTGGGGACCAGGAGAACTAGTATTACTAATATAAAACTAGTATAACCAGGAGAACTAGTATTACTAATATAACTAGTATCACTAAAAAACGCTGCACCAACATACGCTACTTCTTACTGATAATCAGTCTGTGGGGACCAGGAGAACTAGTATTACTAATATAACTAGTATAACCAGGAGAACTAGTATTACTAATATAACTAGTATAACCAAAGCCCTTCACCAACATGCGCTCCTTCTTACTGATAATCAGTCTGTGGGGACCAGGAGAACTAGTATTACTAATAAAACTAGTATAACCAGGAGAACTAGTATTACTAATATAACTAGTATAACCAGAGCACTTCACCAATATGCGCTACTTCTTACTGATAATCAGCCTGTGGGGACCAGGAGAACTAGTATAACTAGTATAACCAGGAGAACTAGTATTACTAATATAACTAGTATAACCAAAGACGTTCACCAACATGCACTCCTTCTTACTGATAATCAGTCTGTGGGGACCATGAGAACTAGTATTACTAATATAACTAGTATAACTAGTATAACCAGGAGAACTAGTATTACTAATATAACTAGTATAACCAGAGCACTTCACCAACATGCGCTTCTTCTTACTGATAATCAGCCTGTGGGGACCAGGAAAACTAGTATAACTAGTATAACCAGTATTCCTAATATAACTTGTATAACCAAAGCCCTTCACCAACACGCGCTCCTTCTTACTGATAATCAGTCTGTGGGGACCAGGAGAACTAGTATTACTAATATAAAACTAGTATAACCAGGAGAACTAGTATTACTAATATAACTAGTATAAACAAAGCCCTTCACCAACATGCGCTCCTTCTTACTGATAATCAGTCTGTGGGGACAAGGAGAACTAGTATTACTAATATAAAACTAGTATAACCAGGAGAACTAGTATTACTAATATAACTAGTATAACCAAAGCCCTTCACCAACATACGCTACTTCTTACTGATAATCAGTCTGTGGGGACCAGGAGAACTAGTATTACTAATATAACTAGCATAACCAGGAGAACTAGTATTACTAATATAACTAGTATAACCAGAGCACTTCACCAACATGCGCTTCTTCTTACTGATAATCAGCCTGTGGGGACCAGGAGAACTAGTATAATTAGTATAACCAGGAGAACTAGTATTACTAATATAACTAGTATAACCAAAGCCCTTCACCAACATGCGCTCCTTCTTACTGATAATCAGTCTGTGGGGACCAGGAGAACTAGTATTACTAACATAACTAGTATAACCTGGAGAACTAGTAATTACTAATATTACCAATAGAACTAGTATAACCAGAGCCCTTCACCAACATGTGCTCTGTCTTTCTAATAATCAGTCTGTGGGGACCAGGAGAACTAGTATTACTAATATAACAAGTATAACAAGAGCCCTTCACCAACACGCGTTCCTTCTTACCGATAATAAGCCTGTGGGGACCAAGAGAACTAGTATTACTAATATAACTAATATAACCAGAGCCCTTCACCAACATGTGCTCATTCTTACTGATAATCAGTCTGTGGGGACCAGGAGAACTAGTATTACTAATATAACTAGTATAACTAGTATAAGCAGGAGAACTAGTATTACAAATATAACTAGTTTAACATGAGCACTTCACCAACATGCGCTTCTTCTTACTGATAATCAGCCTGTGGGGACTAGGAAAACTAGTATAACTAGTATAACCAGGAGAACTAGTATTACTAATATAACTAGTATAACCAAAGCCCTTCACCAACATGTGCTCCTTCTTACTGATAATCAGTCTGTGGGGACAAGGAGAACTAGTATTACTAATATAACTAGCATAACCAGGAGAACTAGTATTACTAATATAACTAGTATAACTAAAGCCCTTCACCAACATGCACTCCTTCTTACTGATAATCAGTCTGTGGGGACCAGGAGAACTAGTATTACTAATATAACTTGTATAACCAAAGCCCTTCACCAACATGCGCTCCTTCTTACTGATAATCAGTCTGTGGGGACCAGGAGAACTAGTATTACTAATATAAAGCTAGTATAACCAGGAAAACTAGTATTACTAATAAAACTAGTATAACCAAAGCGCTGCACCAACATACGCTACTTCTTACTGATAATCAGTCTGTGGAGACCAGGAGAACTAGTATTACTAATATAACTAGCATAACCAGGAGAACTAGTATTACTAATATAACTTGTATAACCAAAGCCCTTCACCAACATGCGCTCCTTCTTACTGATAATCAGTCTGTGGGGACCAGGAGAACTAGTATTACTAATATAAAACTAGTATAACCAGGAGAACTAGTATTACTAATATAACTAGTATCACTAAAAAACGCTGCACCAACATACGCTACTTCTTACTGATAATCAGTCTGTGGGGACCAGGAGAACTAGTATTACTAATATAACTAGTATAACCAGGAGAACTAGTATTACTAATATAACTAGTATAACCAAAGCCCTTCACCAACATGCGCTCCTTCTTACTGATAATCAGTCTGTGGGGACCAGGAGAACTAGTATTACTAATAAAACTAGTATAACCAGGAGAACTAGTATTACTAATATAACTAGTATAACCAGAGCACTTCACCAATATGCGCTTCTTCTTACTGATAATCAGCCTGTGGGGACCAGGAGAACTAGTATAACTAGTATAACCAGGAGAACTAGTATTACTAATATAACTAGTATAACCAAAGACGTTCACCAACATGCACTCCTTCTTACTGATAATCAGTCTGTGGGGACCATGAGAACTAGTATTACTAATATAACTAGTATAACTAGTATAACCAGGAGAACTAGTATTACTAATATAACTAGTATAACCAGAGCACTTCACCAACATGCGCTTCTTCTTACTGATAATCAGCCTGTGGGGACCAGGAAAACTAGTATAACTAGTATAACCAGTATTCCTAATATAACTTGTATAACCAAAGCCCTTCACCAACACGCGCTCCTTCTTACTGATAATCAGTCTGTGGGGACCAGGAGAACTAGTATTACTAATATAAAACTAGTATAACCAGGAGAACTAGTATTACTAATATAACTAGTATAAACAAAGCCCTTCACCAACATGCGCTCCTTCTTACTGATAATCAGTCTGTGGGGACAAGGAGAACTAGTATTACTAATATAAAACTAGTATAACCAGGAGAACTAGTATTACTAATATAACTAGTATAACCAAAGCCCTTCACCAACATACGCTACTTCTTACTGATAATCAGTCTGTGGGGACCAGGAGAACTAGTATTACTAATATAACTAGCATAACCAGGAGAACTAGTATTACTAATATAACTAGTATAACCAGAGCACTTCACCAACATGCGCTTCTTCTTACTGATAATCAGCCTGTGGGGACCAGGAGAACTAGTATAATTAGTATAACCAGGAGAACTAGTATTACTAATATAACTAGTATAACCAAAGCCCTTCACCAACATGCGCTCCTTCTTACTGATAATCAGTCTGTGGGGACCAGGAGAACTAGTATTACTAACATAACTAGTATAACCTGGAGAACTAGTAATTACTAATATTACCAATAGAACTAGTATAACCAGAGCCCTTCACCAACATGTGCTCTGTCTTTCTAATAATCAGTCTGTGGGGACCAGGAGAACTAGTATTACTAATATAACAAGTATAACAAGAGCCCTTCACCAACACGCGTTCCTTCTTACCGATAATAAGCCTGTGGGGACCAAGAGAACTAGTATTACTAATATAACTAGTATAACCAAAGCCCTTCACCAACATGCGCTCCTTCTTACTGATAATCAGTCTGTGGGGACAAGGAGAACTAGTATTACTAATATAAAACTAGTATAACCAGGAGAACTAGTATTACTAATATAACTAGTATAACCAAAGCCCTTCACCAACATACGCTACTTCTTACTGATAATCAGTCTGTGGGGACAAGGAGAACTAGTATTACTAATATAAAACTAGTATAACCAGGAGAACTAGTATTACTAATATAACTAGTATAACCAAAGCCCTTCACCAACATACGCTACTTCTTACTGATAATCAGTCTGTGGGGACCAGGAGAACTAGTATTACTAATATAACTAGTATAACTAGTATAACCAGGAGAACTAGTATTACTAATATAACTAGTATAACCAGAGCACTTCACCAACATGCGCTTCTTCTTACTGATAATCAGCCTGTGGGGACCAGGAAAACTAGTATAACTAGTATAACCAGTATTCCTAATATAACTTGTATAACCAAAGCCCTTCACCAACATGCGCTCCTTCTTACTGATAATCAGTCTGTGGGGACCAGGAGAACTAGTATTACTAATAGAAAACTAGTATAACCAGGAGAACTAGTATTACTAATATAACTAGTATAACCAAAGCCCTTCACCAACATACGCTACTTCTTACTGATAATCAGTCTGTGGGGACCAGGAGAACTAGTATTACTAATATAACTAGCATAACCAGGAGAACTAGTATTACTAATATAACTAGTATAACCAGAGCACTTCACCAACATGCGCTTCTTCTTACTGATAATCAGCCTGTGGGGACCAGGAGAACTAGTATAATTAGTATAACCAGGAGAACTAGTATTACTAATATAACTAATATAACCAAAGCCCTTCACCAACATGCGCTCCTTCTTACTGATAATCAGTCTGTGGGGACCAGGAGAACTAGTATTACTAACATAACTAGTATAACCTGGAGAACTAGTAATTACTAATATTACCAATATAACTAGTATAACCAGAGCCCTTCACCAACATGTGCTCTGTCTTTCTAATAATCAGTCTGTGGGGACCAGGAGAACTAGTATTACTAATATAACAAGTATAACAAGAGCCCTTCACCAACATGCGTTCCTTCTTACCGATAATCAGCCTGTGGTGACCAGGAGAACTAGTATTACTAATATAACTAGTATAACCAAAGCCTGCACCAACATGCGCTCCTTCTTACCGATAATCAGCCTGTGGGGACCAGGAGAACTAGTATTACTAATATAACTAGTATAACCAGGAGAACTAGTATTACTAATCTAACTAGTATAACCAAAGCGCTGCACCAACATGCGCTCATTCTTACTGATAATCAGTCTGTGGGGACGAGGAGAACTGGTATTACTAATATAACTAGTATAACCAGGAGAACTGGTATTACTAATATAACTAGAATAACCAAAGCACTTCACCAACATGCGCTCCTTCTTACTGATAATAAGTCTGTGGGGATCAGGAGAACTGGTATTACTAATATAACTAGTATAACCAGGATAACTGGTATTACTAATATAACTAGTATAACTAGTATAACCAGAGCCCTTCACCAACATGTGCTCTGTCTTTCTAATAATCAGTCTGTGGGGACCAAGAGAACTAGTATTACTAATATAACTAGTATAACCAGAGCCCTTCACCAACATGCGTTCCTTCTTATCGATAATCAGCCTGTGGGGACCAGGAGAACTAGTATTACTAATATAACTAGTATAACCAAAGCCCGGCACCAACATACGTTCCTTATTACCGATAATCAGCCTGTGGGGACCAGGACAACTAGTATTACTAATATAACTAGTATAACCAGGAGAACTAGTATTACTAATGTGTGTAACGTCAGGCAGCACGCCCGCAGTTAGTATTAATGTACTCCGGTAAGCGGCGCTGCAGTAACGTCTCTCAGCCCGTGCCTGTGTGTAACGCCAGGCAGCACGTCCGGAGTTAGTATTAATGTACTCCGGTAAGCGGCGCTGCAGTAACGTCTCTCAGTCCGTGCCTGTGTGTAACGTCAGGCAGCACGCCCGGAGTTAGTATTAATGTACTCCGGTAAGCGGCGCTGCAGTAACGTCTCTCAGTCCGTGCCTGTGTGTAACGCCAGGCAGCACGCCCGCAGTTAGTATTAATGTACTCCGGTAAGCGGCGCTGCAGTAACGTCTCTCAGTCCGTGCCTGTGTGTAACGCCAGGCAGCACGCCCGCAGTTAGTATTAATGTACTCCGGTTAGCGGCGCTGCAGTAACGTCTCTCAGTCCGTGCCTGTGTGTAACGTCAGGCAGCACGGCCGCAGTTAGTATTAATGTACTCCGGTAAGCGGCGCTGCAGTAACGTCTCTCAGTCCGTGCCTGTGTGTAACGCCAGGCAGCACGCCCGCAGTTAGTATTAATGTACTCCGGTAAGCGGCGCTGCAGTAACGTCTCTCAGTCCGTGCCTGTGTGTAACGCCAGGCAGCACGCCCGCAGTTAGTATTAATGTACTCCGGTAAGCGGCGCTGCAGTAACGTCTCTCAGTCCGTGCCTGTGTGTAACGCCAGGCAGCACGCCCGCAGTTAGTATTAATGTACTCCGGTAAGCGGCGCTGCAGTAACGTCTCTCAGCCCGTGCCTGTGTGTAACGTCAGGCAGCACGCCCGCAGTTAGTATTAATGTACTCCGGTAAGTGGCGCTGCAGTAACGTCTCTCAGTCCGTGCCTGTGTGTAACGCCAGGCAGCACGCCCGCAGTTAGTATTAATGTACTCCGGTAAGCGGCGCTGCAGTAACGTCTCTCAGCCCGTGCCTGTGTGTAACGCCAGGCAGCACGCCCGCAGTAAGTATTAATGTACTCCGGTAAGCGGCGCTGCAGTAACGTCTCTCAGCCCGTGCCTGTGTGTAACGCCAGGCAGCACGTCCGCAGTTAGTATTAATGTACTCCGGTAAGCGGCGCTGCAGTAACGTCTCTCAGTCCGTGCCTGTGTGTAACGTCAGGCAGCACGCCCGCAGTTAGTATTAATGTACTCCGGTAAGTGGCGCTGCAGTAACGTCTCTCAGTCCGTGCCTGTGTGTAACGCCAGGCAGCACGCCCGCAGTTAGTATTAATGTACTCCGGTAAGCGGCGCTGCAGTAACGTCTCTCAGTCCGTGCCTGTGTGTAACGCCAGGCAGCACGCCCGCAGTTAGTATTAATGTACTCCGGTAAGCGGCGCTGCAGTAACGTCTCTCAGTCCGTGCCTGTGTGTAACGCCAGGCAGCACGCCCGCAGTTAGTATTAATGTACTCCGGTAAGCGGCGCTGCAGTAACGTCTCTCAGTCCGTGCCTGTGTGTAACGCCAGGCAGCACGCCCGCAGTTAGTATTAATGTACTCCGGTAAGCGGCGCTGCAGTAACGTCTCTCAGCCCGTGCCTGTGTGTAACGCCAGGCAGCACGCCCGCAGTTAGTATTAATGTACTCCGGTAAGCGGCGCTGCAGTAACGTCTCTCAGCCCGTGCCTGTGTGTAACGTCAGGCAGCACGCCCGCAGTTAGTATTAATGTACTCCGGTAAGCGGCGCTGCAGTAACGTCTCTCAGCCCGTGCCTGTGTGTAACGCCAGGCAGCACGCCCGCAGTTAGTATTAATGTACTCCGGTAAGCGGCGCTGCAGTAACGTCTCTCAGTCCGTGCCTGTGTGTAACGCCAGGCAGCACGCCCGCAGTTAGTATTAATGTACTCCGGTAAGCGGCGCTGCAGTAACGTCTCTCAGCCCGTGCCTGTGTGTAACGCCAGGCAGCACGCCCGCAGTTAGTATTAATGTACTCCGGTAAGCGGCGCTGCAGTAACGTCTCTCAGCCCGTGTCTGTGTGTAACGCCAGGCAGCACGCCCGCAGTTAGTATTAATGTACTCCGGTAAGCGGCGCTGCAGTAACGTCTCTCAGTCCGTGCCTGTGTGTAACGCCAGGCAGCACGCCCGCAGTTAGTATTAATGTACTCCGGTAAGCGGCGCTGCAGTAACGTCTCTCAGCCCGTGCCTGTGTGTAACGCCAGGCAGCACGCCCGCAGTTAGTATTAATGTACTCCGGTAAGCGGCGCTGCAGTAACGTCTCTCAGCCCGTGCCTGTGTGTAACGTCAGGCAGCACGCCCGCAGTTAGTATTAATGTACTCCGGTAAGCGGCGCTGCAGTAACGTCTCTCAGCCCGTGCCTGTGTGTAACGCCAGGCAGCACGCCCGCAGTTAGTATTAATGTACTCCGGTAAGCGGCGCTGCAGTAACGTCTCTCAGTCCGTGCCTGTGTGTAACGCCAGGCAGCACGCCCGCAGTTAGTATTAATGTACTCCGGTAAGCGGCGCTGCAGTAACGTCTCTCAGCCCGTGCCTGTGTGTAACGTCAGGCAGCACGCCCGCAGTTAGTATTAATGTACTCCGGTAAGCGGCGCTGCAGTAACGTCTCTCAGTCCGTGCCTGTGTGTAACGCCAGGCAGCACGCCCGCAGTTAGTATTAATGTACTCCGGTAAGCGGCGCTGCAGTAACGTCTCTCAGTCCGTGCCTGTGTGTAACGCCAGGCAGCACGCCCGCAGTTAGTATTAATGTACTCCGGTAAGTGGCGCTGCAGTAACGTCTCTCAGCCCGCGCCTGTGTGTAACGCCAGGCAGCACGCCCGCAGTTAGTATTAATGTACTCCGGTAAGCGGCGCTGCAGTAACGTCTCTCAGCCCGTGCCTGTGTGTAACGTCAGGCAGCACGCCCGCAGTTAGTATTAATGTACTCCGGTAAGCGGCGCTGCAGTAACGTCTCTCAGCCCGTGCCTGTGTGTAACGCCAGGCAGCACGCCCGCAGTTAGTATTAATGTACTCCGGTAAGCGGCGCTGCAGTAACGTCTCTCAGCCCGCGCCTGTGTGTAACGCCAGGCAGCACGCCCGCAGTTAGTATTAATGTACTCCGGTAAGCGGCGCTGCAGTAACGTCTCTCAGCCCGCGCCTGTGTGTAACGTCAGGCAGCACGCCCGCAGTTAGTATTAATGTACTCCGGTAAGCGGCGCTGCAGTAACGTCTCTCAGTCCGTGCCTGTGTGTAACGCCAGGCAGCACGCCCGCAGTAAGTATTAATGTACTCCGGTAAGTGGCGCTGCAGTAACGTCTCTCAGTCCGTGCCTGTGTGTAACGTCAGGCAGCACGCCCGCAGTTAGTATTAATGTACTCCGGTAAGCGGCGCTGCAGTAACGTCTCTCAGTCCGTGCCTGTGTGTAACGCCAGGCAGCACGCCCGCAGTTAGTATTAATGTACTCCGGTAAGTGGCGCTGCAGTAACGTCTCTCAGCCCGTGCCTGTGTGTAACGCCAGGCAGCACGCCCGCAGTTAGTATTAATGTACTCCGGTAAGCGGCGCTGCAGTAACGTCTCTCAGTCCGTGCCTGTGTGTAACGCCAGGCAGCACGCCCGCAGTTAGTATTAATGTACTCCGGTAAGCGGCGCTGCAGTAACGTCTCTCAGCCCGTGCCTGTGTGTAACGCCAGGCAGCACGCCCGCAGTTAGTATTAATGTACTCCGGTAAGCGGCGCTGCAGTAACGTCTCTCAGTCCGTGCCTGTGTGTAACACCAGGCAGCACGCCCGCAGTTAGTATTAATGTACTCCGGTAAGCGGCGCTGCAGTAATGTCTCTCAGTCCGTGCCTGTGTGTAACGCCAGGCAGCACGCCCGCAGTTAGTATTAATGTACTCCGGTAAGCGGCGCTGCAGTAACGTCTCTCAGTCCGTGCCTGTGTGTAACGCCAGGCAGCACACCCGCAGTTAGTATTAATGTACTCCGGTAAGCGGTGCTGCAGTAACGTCTCTCAGCCCGTGCCTGTGTGTAACGCCAGGCAGCACGCCCGCAGTTAGTATTAATGTACTCCGGTAAGCGGCGCTGCAGTAACGTCTCTCAGTCCGTGCCTGTGTGTAACGCCAGGCAGCACGCCCGCAGTTAGTATTAATGTACTCCGGTAAGCGGCGCTGCAGTAACGTCTCTCAGTCCGTGCCTGTGTGTAACGCCAGGCAGCACGCCCGCAGTTAGTATTAATGTACTCCGGTAAGCGGCGCTGCAGTAACGTCTCTCAGCCCGTGCCTGTGTGTAACGTCAGGCAGCACGCCCGCAGTTAGTATTAATGTACTCCGGTAAGTGGCGCTGCAGTAACGTCTCTCAGCCCGTGCCTGTGTGTAACGCCAGGCAGCACGTCCACAGTTAGTATTAATGTACTCCGGTAAGCGGCGCTGCAGTAACGTCTCTCAGCCCGTGCCTGTGTGTAACGCCAGGCAGCACGCCCGCAGTTAGTATTAATGTACTCCGGTAAGCGGCGCTGCAGTAACGTCTCTCAGCCCGTGTCTGTGTGTAACGCCAGGCAGCACGCCCGCAGTTAGTATTAATGTACTCCGGTAAGCGGCGCTGCAGTAACGTCTCTCAGCCCGTGTCTGTGTGTAACGCCAGGCAGCACGCCCGCAGTTAGTATTAATGTACTCCGGTAAGTGGCGCTGCAGTAACGTCTCTCAGCCCGCGCCTGTGTGTAACGCCAGGCAGCACGCCCGCAGTTAGTATTAATGTACTCCGGTAAGCGGCGCTGCAGTAACGTCTCTCAGCCCGTGCCTGTGTGTAACGCCAGGCAGCACGCCCGCAGTTAGTATTAATGTACTCCGGTAAGCGGCGCTGCAGTAACGTCTCTCAGCCCGTGCCTGTGTGTAACGCCAGGCAGCACGCCCGCAGTTAGTCATTAATGTACTCCGGTAAGCGGCGCTGCAGTAACGTCTCTCAGTCCGTGCCTGTGTGTAACGTCAGGCAGCACGCCCGCAGTTAGTATTAATGTACTCCGGTAAGCGGCGCTGCAGTAACGTCTCTCAGTCCGTGCCTGTGTGTAACGCCAGGCAGCACGCCCGCAGTTAGTATTAATGTACTCCGGTAAGCGGTGCTGCAGTAACGTCTCTCAGCCCGTGTCTGTGTGTAACGCCAGGCAGCACGCCCGCAGTTAGTATTAATGTACTCCGGTAAGTGGCGCTGCAGTAACGTCTCTCAGTCCGTGCCTGTGTGTAACGCCAGGCAGCACGCCCGCAGTTAGTATTAATGTACTCCGGTAAGCGGCGCTGCAGTAACGTCTCTCAGCCCGTGCCTGTGTGTAAGGCCAGGCAGCACGCCCGCAGTTAGTATTAATGTACTCCGGTAAGCGGCGCTGCAGTAACGTCTCTCAGCCCGTGCCTGTGTGTAACGCCAGGCAGCCACGCCCGCAGTTAGTATTAATGTACTCCGGTAAGCGGCGCTGCAGTAACGTCTCTCAGTCCGTGCCTGTGTGTAACGCCAGGCAGCACGTCCGCAGTTAGTATTAATGTACTCCGGTAAGCGGCGCTGCAGTAACGTCTCTCAGTCCGTGCCTGTGTGTAACGCCAGGCAGCACGCCCGCAGTTAGTATTAATGTACTCCGGTAAGCGGCGCTGCAGTAACGTCTCTCAGTCCGTGCCTGTGTGTAACGCCAGGCAGCACGCCCGCAGTTAGTATTAATGTACTCCGGTAAGTGGCGCTGCAGTAACGTCTCTCAGCCCGTGCCTGTGTGTAACGCCAGGCAGCACGCCCGCAGTTAGTATTAATGTACTCCCGGTAAGCGGCGCTGCAGTAACGTCTCTCAGTCCGTGCCTGTGTGTAACGCCAGGCAGCACGCCCGCAGTTAGTATTAATGTACTCCGGTAAGCGGCGCTGCAGTAACGTCTCTCAGCCCGCGCCTGTGTGTAACGCCAGGCAGCACGCCCGCAGTTAGTATTAATGTACTCCGGTAAGCGGCGCTGCAGTAACGTCTCTCAGTCCGTGCCTGTGTGTAACGCCAGGCAGCACGCCCGCAGTTAGTATTAATGTACTCCGGTAAGCGGCGCTGCAGTAACGTCTCTCAGCCCGTGCCTGTGTGTAACGCCAGGCAGCACGCCCGCAGTTAGTATTAATGTACTCCGGTAAGCGGCGCTGCAGTAACGTCTCTCAGCCGTGCCTGTGTGTAACGTCAGGCAGCACGCCCGCAGTTAGTATTAATGTACTCCGGTAAGCGGCGCTGCAGTAACGTCTCTCAGCCCGTGCCTGTGTGTAACGCCAGGCAGCACGTCCGCAGTTAGTATTAATGTACTCCGGTAAGCGGCGCTGCAGTAACGTCTCTCAGTCCGTGCCTGTGTGTAACGCAAGGCAGCACGCCCGCAGTTAGTATTAATGTACTCCGGTAAGCGGCGCTGCAGTAACGTCTCTCAGCCCGTGCCTGTGTGTAACGCCAGGCAGCACGCCCGCAGTAAGTATTAATGTACTCCGGTAAGCGGCGCTGCAGTAACGTCTCTCAGTCCGTGCCTGTGTGTAACGCCAGGCAGCACGCCCGCAGTTAGTATTAATGTACTCTGGTAAGCGGCGCTGCAGTAACGTCTCTCAGTCCGTGCCTGTGTGTAACGTCAGGCAGCACGCCCGCAGTTACTATTAATGTACTCCGGTAAGCGGCGCTGCAGTAACGTCTCTCAGTCCGTGCCTGTGTGTAACGCCAGGCAGCACGCCCGCAGTTAGTATTAATGTACTCCGGTAAGTGGCGCTGCAGTAACGTCTCTCAGTCCGTGCCTGTGTGTAACGCCAGGCAGCACGCCCGCAGTTAGTATTAATGTACTCCGGTAAGCGACGCTGCAGTAACGTCTCTCAGTCCGTGCCTGTGTGTAACGCCAGGCAGCACGCCCGCAGTTAGTATTAATGTACTCCGGTAAGCGGCGCTGCAGTAACGTCTCTCAGCCCGTGCCTGTGTGTAACGCCAGGCAGCACGCCCGCAGTTAGTATTAATGTACTCTGGTAAGCGGCGCTGCAGTAACGTCTCTCAGTCCGTGCCTGTGTGTAACGTCAGGCAGCACGCCCGCAGTTAGTATTAATGTACTCCGGTTAGCGGCGCTGCAGTAACGTCTCTCAGTCCGTGCCTGTGTGTAACGCCAGGCAAGCACGTCCGCAGTTAGTATTAATGTACTCCGGTAAGCGGCGCTGCAGTAACGTCTCTCAGCCCGTGCCTGTGTGTAACGCCAGGCAGCACACCCGCAGTTAGTATTAATGTACTCCGGTAAGAGGCGCTGCAGTAACGTCTCTCAGTCCGTGCCTGTGTGTAACGCCAGGCAGCACGCCCGCAGTTAGTATTAATGTACTCCGGTAAGTGGCGCTGCAGTAACGTCTCTCAGCCCGTGCCTGTGTGTATCGCCAGGCAGCACGCCCGCAGTTAGTATTAATGTACTCCGGTAAGCGGCGCTGCAGTAACGTCTCTCAGCCCGTGCCTGTGTGTAACGCCAGGCAGCACGCCCGCAGTTAGTATTAAGTGTACTCCGGTAAGCGGCGCTGCAGTAACGTCTCTCAGTCCGTGCCTGTGTGTAACGCCAGGCAGCACGCCCGCAGTTAGTATTAATGTACTCCGGTAAGCGGCGCTGCAGTAACGTCTCTCAGCCCGTGCCTGTGTGTAACGCCAGGCAGCACGTCCGCAGTTAGTATTAATGTACTCCGGTAAGCGGCGCTGCAGTAACGTCTCTCAGTCCGTGCCTGTGTGTAACGCCAGGCAGCACGCCCGCAGTTAGTATTAATGTACTCCGGTAAGCGGCGCTGCAGTAACGTCTCTCAGTCCGTGCCTGTGTGTAACGCCAGGCAGCACGCCCGCAGTTAGTATTAATGTACTCCGGTAAGCGGCGCTGCAGTAACGTCTCTCAGTCCGTGCCTGTGTGTAACGCCAGGCAGCACGCCCGCAGTTAGTATTAATGTACTCCGGTAAGCGGCGCTGCAGTAACGTCTCTCAGTCCGTGCCTGTGTGTAACGCCAGGCAGCACGCCCGCAGTTAGTATTAATGTACTCCGGTAAGCGGCGCTGCAGTAACGTCTCTCAGTCCGTGTCTGTGTGTAACGCCAGGCAGCACGCCCGCAGTTAGTATTAATGTACTCCGGTAAGCGGCGCTGCAGTAACGTCTCTCAGTCCGTGCCTGTGTGTAACGCCAGGCAGCACGCCCGCAGTTAGTATTAATGTACTCCGGTAAGCGGCGCTGCAGTAACGTCTCTCAGCCCGTGCCTGTGTGTAACGCCAGGCAGCACGCCCGCAGTTAGTATTAATGTACTCCGGTAAGCGGCGCTGCAGTAACGTCTCTCAGCCCGTGCCTGTGTGTAACGCCAGGCAGCACGCCCGCAGTTAGTATTAATGTACTCCGGTAAGCGGCGCTGCAGTAACGTCTCTCAGTCCGTGCCTGTGTGTAACGCCAGGCAGCACGCCCGCAGTTAGTATTAATGTACTCCGGTAAGCGGCGCTGCAGTAACGTCTCTCAGTCCGTGCCTGTGTGTAACGCCAGGCAGCACGCCCGCAGTTAGTATTAATGTACTCCGGTAAGCGCGCTGCAGTAACGTCTCTCAGTCCGTGCCTGTGTGTAACGCCAGGCAGCACGCCCGCAGTTAGTATTAATGTACTCCGGTAAGCGGCGCTGCAGTAACGTCTCTCAGCCCGTGCCTGTGTGTAACGCCAGGCAGCACGCCCGCAGTTAGTATTAATGTACTCCGGTAAGCGGCGCTGCAGTAACGTCTCTCAGTCCGTGCCTGTGTGTAACGCCAGGCAGCACGCCCGCAGTTAGTATTAATGTACTCCGGTAAGCGGCGCTGCAGTAACGTCTCTCAGCCCGTGCCTGTGTGTAACGCCAGGCAGCACGCCCGCAGTTAGTATTAATGTACTCCGGTAAGCGGCGCTGCAGTAACGTCTCTCAGTCCGTGCCTGTGTGTAACGCCAGGCAGCACGCCCGCAGTTAGTATTAATGTACTCCGGTAAGCGGCGCTGCAGTAACGTCTCTCAGTCCGTGCCTGTGTGTAACGCCAGGCAGCACGCCCGCAGTTAGTATTAATGTACTCCGGTAAGCGGCGCTGCAGTAACGTCTCTCAGTCCGTGCCTGTGTGTAACGCCAGGCAGCACGCCCGCAGTTAGTATTAATGTACTCCGGTAAGCGGCGCTGCAGTAACGTCTCTCAGCCCGTGCCTGTGTGTAACGCCAGGCAGCACGCCCGCAGTTAGTATTAATGTACTCCGGTAAGCGGCGCTGCAGTAACGTCTCTCAGTCCGTGCCTGTGTGTAACGCCAGGCAGCACGCCCGCAGTTAGTATTAATGTACTCCGGTAAGCGGCGCTGCAGTAACGTCTCTCAGTCCGTGCCTGTGTGTAACGCCAGGCAGCACGCCCGCAGTTAGTATTAATGTACTCCGGTAAGCGGCGCTGCAGTAACGTCTCTCAGCCCGTGCCTGTGTGTAACGCAGGGCAGCACGCCCGCAGTTAGTATTAATGTACTCCGGTAAGCGACGCTGCAGTAACGTCTCTCAGCCCGTGCCTGTGTGTAACGCCAGGCAGCACGCCCGCAGTTAGTATTAATGTACTCCGGTAAGCGGCGCTGCAGTAACGTCTCTCAGCCCGTGCCTGTGTGTAACGCCAGGCAGCACGCCCGCAGTTAGTATTAATGTACTCCGGTAAGCGGCGCTGCAGTAACGTCTCTCAGCCCGTGCCTGTGTGTAACGCCAGGCAGCACGCCCGCAGTTAGTATTAATGTACTCCGGTAAGCGGCGCTGCAGTAACGTCTCTCAGCCCGTGCCTGTGTGTAACGTCAGGGCAGCACGCCCGCAGTTAGTATTAATGTACTCCGGTAAGCGGCGCTGCAGTAACGTCTCTCAGCCCGTGCCTGTGTGTAACGCCAGGCAGCACGCCCGCAGTTAGTATTAATGTACTCCGGTAAGCGGCGCTGCAGTAACGTCTCTCAGCCCGTGCCTGTGTGTAACGCCAGGCAGCACGCCCGCAGTTAGTATTAATGTACTCCGGTAAGCGGCGCTGCAGTAACGTCTCTCAGTCCCTGCCTGTGTGTAACGCCAGGCAGCACGCCCGCAGTTAGTATTAATGTACTCCGGTAAGCTGCGCTGCAGTAACGTCTCTCAGCCCGTGCCTGTGTGTAACGTCAGGCAGCACGCCCGCAGTTAGTATTAATGTACTCCGGTAAGCGGCGCTGCAGTAACGTCTCTCAGCCCGTGCCTGTGTGTAACGTCAGACAGCACGCCCGCAGTTAGTATTAATGTACTCCGGTAAGCGGCGCTGCAGTAACGTCTCTCAGCCCGTGCCTGTGTGTAACGTCAGGCAGCACGCCCGCAGTTAGTATTAATATACTCCGGTAAGCGGCGCTGCAGTAACGTCTCTCAGCCCGTGCCTGTGTGTAACGCCAGGCAGCACGCCCGCAGTTAGTATTAATGTACTCCGGTAAGTGGCGCTGCAGTAACGTCTCTCAGTCCGTGCCTGTGTGTAACGCCAGGCAGCACGCCCGCAGTTAGTATTAATGTACTCCGGTAAGCGGCGCTGCAGTAACGTCTCTCAGTCCGTGCCTGTGTGTAACGTCAGGCAGCACGCCCGCAGTTAGTATTAATGTACTCCGGTAAGCGGCGCTGCAGTAACGTCTCTCAGCCCGTGCCTGTGTGTAACGCCAGGCAGCACGCCCGCAGTTAGTATTAATGTACTCCGGTAAGCGGCGCTGCAGTAACGTCTCTCAGCCCGTGCCTGTGTGTAACGCCAGGCAGCACGCCCGCAGTTAGTATTAATGTACTCCGGTAAGCGGCGCTGCAGTAACGTCTCTCAGTCCGTGCCTGTGTGTAACGTCAGGCAGCACGCCCGCAGTTAGTATTAATGTACTCCGGTAAGCGACGCTGCAGTAACGTCTCTCAGCCCGTGTCTGTGTGTAACGCCAGGCAGCACGCCCGCAGTTAGTATTAATGTACTCCGGTAAGCGGCGCTGCAGTAACGTCTCTCAGCCCGTGCCTGTGTGTAACGCCAGGCAGCACGCCCGCAGTTAGTATTAATGTACTCCGGTAAGCGGCGCTGCAGTAACGTCTCTCAGCCCGTGCCTGTGTGTAACGTCAGGCAGCACGCCCGCAGTTAGTATTAATGTACTCCGGTAAGTGGCGCTGCAGTAACGTCTCTCAGCCCGTGCCTGTGTGTAACGCCAGGCAGCACGCCCGCAGTTAGTATTAATGTACTCCGGTAAGCGGCGCTGCAGTAACGTCTCTCAGTCCGTGCCTGTGTGTAACACCAGGCAGCACGCCCGAGTTAGTATTAATGTACTCCGGTAAGCGGCGCTGCAGTAACGTCTCTCAGCCCGTGCCTGTGTGTAACGCCAGGCAGCACGCCCGCAGTTAGTATTAATGTACTCCGGTAAGCGGCGCTGCAGTAACGTCTCTCAGTCCGTGCCTGTGTGTAACGCCAGGCAGCACGCCCGCAGTTAGTATTAATGTACTCCGGTAAGCGGCGCTGCAGTAACGTCTCTCAGCCCGTGCCTGTGTGTAACGTCAGGCAGCACGCCCGCAGTTAGTATTAATGTACTCCGGTAAGCGGCGCTGCAGTAACGTCTCTCAGTCCGTGCCTGTG
>NW_027455381.1:0-38146 GCF_040206685.1 Ascaphus truei
ACGGAGGAGGTGGGAGGAGACCTCTGTGTGACGGAGGAGGAGGGGTAGGAGACCTCTGTGTGACGGAGGAGGAGGGGGAGGAGACCTCTGTGTGACGGAGGAGGGGGGAGGAGACCTCTGTGTGACGGAGGAGGGGGGGAGGAGACCTCTGTGTGACGGAGGAGGGTGGGGAGGAGACCTCTGTGTGACGGAGGAGGGGGGGGAGGAGACCTCTGTTTGACGGAGGAGGGGGAGGAGACCTCTGTGTGACGGAGGAGGAGGGGGAGGAGACCTCTGTGTGACGGAGGAGGAGGAGGGGGAGGAGACCTCTGTGTGATGGAGGAGGGGGGGAGGAGACCTCTGTGTGACGGAGGAGGGGGGAGACCTCTGTGTGACGGAGGAGACCTCTGTGTGACGGAGGAGGGGGGGAGACCTCTGTGTGACGGAGGAGGGGGGGAGGAGAACACTGTGTGACGGAGGAAGGGGGGAGGAGACCTCTGTGTGACGGAGGAGGGGGGGGAGGAGACCTCTGTGACGGAGGAGGGGGGGGAGGAGACCTCTGTGTGACGGAGGAGGGGGGGGAGGAGACCTCTGTGTGACGGAGGAGGGGGGGAGGAAACCTCTGTGTGACGGAGATGGGGGGGAGGAGACATCTGTGTGATGGAGGAGGGGGGGGGAGGAGACCTCTGTGTGACAGAGGAGGGGGAGAGCAGACCTCTGTGTGACGGAGGAGCGGGGGATGAGACCTCTGTGTGACGGAGGAGGGGTGGGAGGAGACCTCTGTGTGACGGAGGAGGGGGGAGGAAACCTCTGTGTGACGGAGGAGGGGGGGAGGAGACCTCTGTGTGACGGAGGAGACCTCTGTGTGACGGAGGAGAGGGGGAGGAGACCTCTGTGTGACGGAGGAGGTGGGAGGAGACCTCTGTGTGACGGAGGAGGAGGGGTAGGAGACCTCTGTGTGACGGAGGAGGAGGGGGAGGAGACCTCTGTGTGACGGAGGAGGGGGGGAGGAGACCTCTGTGTGACGGAGGAGGGGGGGAGGAGACCTCTGTGTGACGGAGGAGGGGGGGAGGAGACCTCTGTGTGACGGAGGAGGGGGGGGAGGAGACCTCTGTGTGACGGAGGAGGGGGGGGAGACCTCTGTGTGACGGAGGAGGGGGGGGAGACCTCTGTGTGACGGAGGAGGGGGGGGAGGAGACCTCTGTGACGGAGGAGGGGGGAGGAGACCTCTGTGTGACGGAGGAGGGGGGGGGGAGGAGAACTCTGTGTGACGGAGGAGGGGGGGAGGAGACCTCTGCTTAACGGAGGAGGGAGGAGGAGACCTCTGTGTGACGGAGGAGGAGGGGTAGGAGACCTCTGTGTGACGGAGGAGGAGGAGGAGACCTCTGTGTGACGGAGGAGGGGGGGAGGAGACCTCTGTGTGACGGAGATGGGGGGGGAGGAGACCTCTGTGTGACGGAGGAGGGGGGGAGGAGACGTCTGTTTGACGGAGGAGGAGGGGGAGGAGACCTCTGTGTGACGGAGGAGGAGGGGAGGAGACCTCTGTGTGACGGAGGAGGAGGAGGGGGAGGAGACCTCTGTGTGACGGAGGAGGGGGGGAGGAGACCTCTGTGTGACGGAGGAGGGGGGGAGACCTCTGTGTGACGGAGGAGGAGGAGGGGGAGGAGACCTCTGTGTGACGGAGGAGGGGGGGAGGAGACCTCTGTGTGACGGAGGAGGGGGGGAGGAGACCTCTGTGTGACGGAGGAGGGGGGGGAGGAGACCTCTGTGTGACGGAGGAGGGGGGGGAGGAGACCTCTGTTTGACGGAGGAGGGGGAGGAGACCTCTGTGTGACGGAGGAGGAGGGGAGGAGACCTCTGTGTGACGGAGGAGGGGGGGGAGGAGACCTCTGTGACAGAGGAGGGGGGAGGAGACCTCTGTGTGACGGAGGAGGGGGGGGGGAGGAGAACTCTGTGTGACGGAGGAGTGGGGGAGGAGACCTCTGTGTGACAGAGGAGGGGGGGGAGGAGACCTCTGTGACGGAGGAGGGGGGAGGAGACGTCTGTGTGACGGAGGAGACCTCTGTGTGACGGAGTAGGGGGGAGGAGACCTCTGTGAGACGGAGGAGGGGGGGGAGGAGACCTCTGGGTGACGGAGGAGGGGGGGGAGGAGACCTCTGGGTGACGGAGGAGGGGGGGAGGAGACCTCTGTGTGACGGAGGAGGGGGGGAGGAGACCTCTGTTTGACGGAGGAGGGGGAGGAGACCTCTGTGTGACGGAGGAGGAGGGGAGGAGACCTCTGTGTGACGGAGGAGGAGGGGGAGGAGACCTCTGTGTGACGGAGGAGGGGGGGAGGAGACCTCTGTGTGACGGAGGGGGGGGGGAGACCTCTGGAATGTTGACGGAGGAGGGGGGGAGACCTCTGTGTGACGGAGGAGGGGGGGAGGAGAACACTGTGTGACGGAGGAAGGGGGGAGGAGACATCTGTGTGACGGAGGAGGGGGGGAGACCTCTCTGTGACGGAGGAGGGGGAAGAGACCTCTGTGTGACGGAGGAGGAGGGGGGGGGAGACCTCTGTGTGACGGAGGAGGGGGGGGGAGACCTCTGCTTAACGGAGGAGGGGGGAGGAGACCTCTGCTTAACGGAGGATGGGGGAGGAGACCTCTGTGTGACGGAGGAGGGGGGGAGGAGACCTCTGTGTGACGGAGGAGGGGGGGAGGAGACCTCTGTGTGACGGAGGAGGGGGGGGAGGAGACCTCTGTGTGACGGAGGAGGGGGGAGGAGACCTCTGTGTGACGGAGGAGGGGGAGAGGAGACCTCTGTGTGACGGAGGAGGCGGAGAGGAGACCTCTGTGTGACGGAGGAGGGGGGGGAGGAGACCTCTGTGTGACGGAGGAGGGGGGGAGGAGACCTCTGTGTGACGGAGGAGGGGGAGGAGACCTCTGTGTGACGGAGGAGGGGGGGGAGGAGACCTCTGTGTGACAGAGGAGGGGGGGGAGACTTCTGTGTGACGGAGGAGGGGGGGGAGACCTCTGTGTGACGGAGATGGGGGGGGAGGAGACCTCTGCGTAACGGAGGAGGGGGGAGGAGACCTCTGTGAGATGGAGGAGGGGGGAGGAGACCTCTGTGTGACGGAGGAGGAGGTGAGGAGACCTCTGTGTGACGGAGGAGGAGGGGGAGGAGACCTCTGTGTGACAGAGGAGGGGGGGAGACTTCTGTGTGACGGAGGAGGGGGGGGAGGAGACCTCTGTGTGACGGAGGAGGGGGGGAGGAAACCTCTGTGTGACGGAGGAGGGGGGGGGGGGAGGAGACCTCTGTGTGACGGAGGAGGGGGGGAGGAGACCTCTGTGTGACAGAGGAGGTGGGGGAGGAGATATCTGTGTGATGGAGGAGGGGGGGGAGGAGACCTCTGTGTGACGGAGGAGGGGGGGAGGAGACCTCTGTGTGACGGAGGAGGGGGGGGATGAGACCTCTGTGTGACGGAGGAGGGGTGGGAGGAGACCTCTGTGTGACGGAGGAGGGGGGGGAGAACACCTCTGTGTGACGGAGGAGGGGGGAGGAGATGTCTGTGTGACGGAGGAGGGGGGGGAGGAGACCTCTGTGTGACGGAGGAGGGGGGGAGGAGACCTCTGTGTGACGGAGGAGGGGGAGGAGATGTCTGTGTGACGGAGGAGGGGGGGGAGGAGACCTCTGTGTGACGGAGGAGGGGGGGAGGAGACCTCTGTGTGACGGAGGAGGGGGGAGGAGACCTCTGTGTGACGGAGGAGGAGGGTGAGGAGACCTCTGTGTGACGGAGGAGGGGGGGAGGAGACCTCTGTGTGACAGAGGAGGGGGGGAGGAGACCTCTGTGTGACGGAGGAGGGGGGGAGGAGACCTCTGTGTGACGGAGGAGGGGGGGAGGAGACCTCTGTGTGACGGAGGAGGGGGGGAGGAAACCTCTGTGTGACGGAGGAGGGGGGAGGAGGAGACCTCTGTGTGACGGAGATGGGGGGGAGGAGACCTCTGTGTGACGGAGGAGGGGGGAGGAGACCTCTGTGTGACGGAGGAGGAGGGTGAGGAGACCTCTGTGTGACGGAGGAGGGGGGGGAGGAGACCTCTGTGTGACGGAGGAGGGGGGGAGGAGACCTCTGTGTGACGGAGGAGGGGGGGGAGGAGACCTCTGTGTGACGGAGGAGGGGGGGGAGACCTCTGTGTGACGGAGGAGGGGGGGGGGAGGAGAACTCTGTGTGACGGAGGAGGGGGGGGAGGAGACCTCTGTTTGACGGAGGAGGGGGAGGAGACCTCTGTGTGACGGAGGAGGAGGGGAGGAGACCTCTGTGTGACGGAGGAGGGGGGGGAGGAGACCTCTGTGACAGAGGAGGGGGGAGGAGACCTCTGTGTGACGGAGGAGGGGGGGGGGAGGAGAACTCTGTGTGACGGAGGAGTGGGGGAGGAGACCTCTGTGTGACGGAGGAGGGGGGGGGGAGGAGACCTCTGTGACGGAGGAGGGGGGAGGAGACGTCTGTGTGACGGAGGAGACCTCTGTGTGACGGAGTAGGGGGGAGGAGACCTCTGTGAGACGGAGGAGGGGGGGAGGAGACCTCTGGGTGACGGAGGAGGGGGGGGAGGAGACCTCTGGGTGACGGAGGAGGGGGGGAGGAGACCTCTGTGTGACGGAGGAGGGGGGGAGGAGACCTCTGTTTGACGGAGGAGGGGGAGGAGACCTCTGTGTGACGGAGGAGGAGGGGAGGAGACCTCTGTGTGACGGAGGAGGAGGGGGAGGAGACCTCTGTGTGACGGAGGAGGGGGGGAGGAGACCTCTGTGTGACGGAGGGGGGGGGGGGGAGACCTCTGTGTGACGGAGGAGGGGGGGAGACCTCTGTGTGACGGAGGAGGGGGGGAGGAGAACACTGTGTGACGGAGGAAGGGGGGAGGAGACCTCTGTGTGACGGAGGAGGGGGGGAGACCTCTCTGTGACGGAGGAGGGGGAAGAGACCTCTGTGTGACGGAGGAGGAGGGGGGGGGAGACCTCTGTGTGACGGAGGAGGGGGGGGGAGACCTCTGCTTAACGGAGGAGGGGGGAGGAGACCTCTGCTTAACAGAGGAGGGGGGAGGAGACCTCTGTGTGACGGAGGAGGGGGGGAGGAGACCTCTGTGTGACGGAGGAGGGGGGGGAGGAGACCTCTGTGTGACGGAGGAGGGGGGGGAGGAGACCTCTGTGTGACGGAGGAGGGGGAGGAGACCTCTGTGTGACGGAGGAGGGGGAGAGGAGACCTCTGTGTGACGGAGGAGGCGGAGAGGAGACCTCTGTGTGACGGAGGAGGGGGGGGAGGAGACCTCTGTGTGACGGAGGAGGGGGGGAGGAGACCTCTGTGTGACGGAGGAGGGGGAGGAGATCTCTGTGTGACGGAGGAGGGGGGGGGAGGAGACCTCTGTGTGACAGAGGAGGGGGGGGAGACTTCTGTGTGACGGAGGAGGGGGGGGAGACCTCTGTGTGACGGAGATGGGGGGGGAGGAGACCTCTGCGTAACGGAGGAGGGGGGAGGAGACCTCTGTGAGATGGAGGAGGGGGGAGGAGACCTCTGTGTGACGGAGGAGGAGGTGAGGAGACCTCTGTGTGACAGAGGAGGGGGGGAGACTTCTGTGTGACGGAGGAGGGGGGGGAGGAGACCTCTGTGTGACGGAGGAGGGGGGGAGGAAACCTCTGTGTGACGGAGGAGGGGGGGGAGGAGACCTCTGTGTGACGGAGGAGGGGGGGAGGAGACCTCTGTGTGACAGAGGAGGGGGGGGAGGAGATATCTGTGTGATGGAGGAGGGGGGGGAGGAGACCTCTGTGTGACGGAGGAGGGGGGGAGGAGACCTCTGTGTGACGGAGGAGGGGGGGATGAGACCTCTGTGTGACGGAGGAGGGGTGGGAGGAGACCTCTGTGTGACGGAGGAGGGGGGGGAGAACACCTCTGTGTGACGGAGGAGGGGGGAGGAGATGTCTGTGTGACGGAGGAGGGGGGGGAGGAGACCTCTGTGTGACGGAGGAGGGGGGGAGGAGACCTCTGTGTGACGGAGGAGGGGGAGGAGATGTCTGTGTGACGGAGGAGGGGGGGGAGGAGACCTCTGTGTGACGGAGGAGGGGGGGAGGAGACCTCTGTGTGACGGAGGAGGGGGGAGGAGAATTCTGTGTGACGGAGGAGGAGGGTGAGGAGACCTCTGTGTGACGGAGGAGGGGGGGAGGAGACCTCTGTGTGACAGAGGAGGGGGGGAGGAGACCTCTGTGTGACGGAGGAGGGGGGGAGGAGACCTCTGTGTGACGGAGGAGGGGGGGGAGGAGACCTCTGTGTGACGGAGGAGGGGGGGAGGAAACCTCTGTGTGACGGAGGAGGGGGGAGGAGGAGACCTCTGTGTGACGGAGATGGGGGGGAGGAGACCTCTGTGTGACGGAGGAGGGGGGAGGAGACCTCTGTGTGACGGAGGAGGAGGGTGAGGAGACCTCTGTGTGACGGAGGAGGGGGGGAGGAGACCTCTGTGTGACGGAGGAGGGGGGGAGGAGACCTCTGTGTGACGGAGGAGGGGGGAGGAGACCTCTGTGTGACGGAGGAGGGGGGGGAGGAGACCTCTGTGTGACGGAGGAGGGGGGGAGGAAACCTCTGTGTGACGGAGGAGGGGGGGAGGAGGAGGAGACCTCTGTGTGACGGAGATGGGGGGGGAGGAAACCTCTGTGTGATGGAGGAGGGGGGGAGGAGACATCTGTGTGATGGAGGAGGGGGGGGAGGAGACCTCTGTGTGACAGAGGAGGGGGGGAGGAGACCTCTGTGTGACGGAGGAGGGGGGGATGAGACCTCTGTGTGACGGAGGAAGGGTGGGAGGAGACCTCTGTGTGACGGAGGAGGGGGGAGGAGACCTCTGTGTGACGGAGGAGGTGGGAGGAGACCTCTGTGTGATGGAGGAGGAGGGGTAGGAGACCTCTGTGTGACGGAGGAGGAGGGGGAGGAGACCTCTGTGTGACGGAGGAGGGGGGGAGACCTCTGTGTGACGGAGGAGGGGGGGGAGACCTCTGTGTGACGGAGGAGGGGGGGGAGGAGACCTCTGTGTGACGGAGGAGGGGGGGGAGGAGACCTCTGTTTGACGGGGGAGGGGGAGGAGACCTCTGTGTGACGGAGGAGGGGGAGGAGACCTCTGTGTGACGGAGGAGGGGGGGTGGAGACCTCTGTGTGACGGAGGAAGGGGGGAGGAGACCTCTGTGTGACGGAGGAGGGGGGGAGACCTCTCTGTGACGGAGGAGGGGGAAGAGACCTCTGTGTGACGGAGGAGGAGGGGGGGGGAGACCTCTGTGTGACGGAGGAGGGGGGGGGAGACCTCTGCTTAACGGAGGAGGGGGGAGGAGACCTCTGCTTAACGGAGGAGGGGGGAGGAGACCTCTGTGTGACGGAGGAGGGGGGGAGGAGACCTCTGTGTGACGGAGGAGGGGGGGAGGAGACCTCTGTGTGACGGAGGAGGGGGGGGAGGAGACCTCTGTGTGACGGAGGAGGGGGGGAGGAGACCTCTGTGTGACGGAGGAGGGGGAGAGGAGACCTCTGTGTGACGGAGGAGGGGGAGAGGAGACCTCTGTGTGACGGAGGAGGGGGGGGAGGAGACCTCTGTGTGACGGAGGAGGGGGGAGGAGACCTCTGTGTGACGGAGGAGGGGGAGGAGACCTCTGTGTGACGGAGGAGGGGGGAGGAGACCTCTGTGTGACGGAGGAGGGGGAGAGGAGACCTCTGTGTGACGGAGGAGGCGGAGAGGAGACCTCTGTGTGACGGAGGAGGGGGGGGAGGAGACCTCTGTGTGACGGAGGAGGGGGGGAGGAGACCTCTGTGTGACGGAGGAGGGGGAGGAGACCTCTGTGTGACGGAGGAGGGGGGGGAGGAGACCTCTGTGTGACAGAGGAGGGGGGGGAGACTTCTGTGTGACGGAGGAGGGGGGGGAGACCTCTGTGTGACGGAGATGGGGGGGGAGGAGACCTCTGCGTAACGGAGGAGGGGGGAGGAGACCTCTGTGAGATGGAGGAGGGGGGAGGAGACCTCTGTGTGACGGAGGAGGAGGTGAGGAGACCTCTGTGTGACGGAGGAGGAGGGGGAGGAGACCTCTGTGTGACAGAGGAGGGGGGGAGACTTCTGTGTGACGGAGGAGGGGGGGGAGGAGACCTCTGTGTGACGGAGGAGGGGGGGAGGAAACCTCTGTGTGACGGAGGAGGGGGGGGGGGAGGAGACCTCTGTGTGACGGAGGAGGGGGGGAGGAGACCTCTGTGTGACAGAGGAGGTGGGGGAGGAGATATCTGTGTGATGGAGGAGGGGGGGGAGGAGACCTCTGTGTGACGGAGGAGGGGGGGAGGAGACCTCTGTGTGACGGAGGAGGGGGGGATGAGACCTCTGTGTGACGGAGGAGGGGTGGGAGGAGACCTCTGTGTGACGGAGGAGGGGGGGAGAACACCTCTGTGTGACGGAGGAGGGGGGAGGAGATGTCTGTGTGACGGAGGAGGGGGGGGGAGGAGACCTCTGTGTGACGGAGGAGGGGGGGAGGAGACCTCTGTGTGACGGAGGAGGGGGAGGAGATGTCTGTGTGACGGAGGAGGGGGGGGAGGAGACCTCTGTGTGACGGAGGAGGGGGGGGAGGAGACCTCTGTGTGACGGAGGAGGGGGGAGGAGACCTCTGTGTGACGGAGGAGGAGGGTGAGGAGACCTCTGTGTGACGGAGGAGGGGGGGAGGAGACCTCTGTGTGACAGAGGAGGGGGGGAGGAGACCTCTGTGTGACGGAGGAGGGGGGGAGGAGATCTCTGTGTGACGGAGGAGGGGGGGAGGAGACCTCTGTGTGACGGAGGAGGGGGGGAGGAAACCTCTGTGTGACGGAGGAGGGGGGAGGAGGAGACCTCTGTGTGACGGAGATGGGGGGGAGGAGACCTCTGTGTGACGGAGGAGGGGGGAGGAGACCTCTGTGTGACGGAGGAGGAGGGTGAGGAGACCTCTGTGTGACGGAGGAGGGGGGGAGGAGACCTCTGTGTGACGGAGGAGGGGGGGAGGAGACCTCTGTGTGACGGAGGAGGGGGGGGAGGAGACCTCTGTGTGACGGAGGAGGGGGGGGAGACCTCTGTGTGACGGAGGAGGGGGGGGGGAGGAGAACTCTGTGTGACGGAGGAGGGGGGGGAGGAGACCTCTGTTTGACGGAGGAGGGGGAGGAGACCTCTGTGTGACGGAGGAGGAGGGGAGGAGACCTCTGTGTGACGGAGGAGGGGGGGGAGGAGACCTCTGTGACAGAGGAGGGGGGAGGAGACCTCTGTGTGACGGAGGAGGGGGGGGGGGAGGAGAACTCTGTGTGACGGAGGAGTGGGGGAGGAGACCTCTGTGTGACGGAGGAGGGGGGGGGGAGGAGACCTCTGTGACGGAGGAGGGGGGAGGAGACGTCTGTGTGACGGAGGAGACCTCTGTGTGACGGAGTAGGGGGGAGGAGACCTCTGTGAGACGGAGGAGGGGGGGAGGAGACCTCTGGGTGACGGAGGAGGGGGGGGAGGAGACCTCTGGGTGACGGAGGAGGGGGGGAGGAGACCTCTGTGTGACGGAGGAGGGGGGGAGGAGACCTCTGTTTGACGGAGGAGGGGGAGGAGACCTCTGTGTGACGGAGGAGGAGGGGAGGAGACCTCTGTGTGACGGAGGAGGAGGGGGAGGAGACCTCTGTGTGACGGAGGAGGGGGGGAGGAGACCTCTGTGTGACGGAGGGGGGGGGGGAGACCTCTGTGTGACGGAGGAGGGGGGGAGACCTCTGTGTGACGGAGGAGGGGGGGAGGAGAACACTGTGTGACGGAGGAAGGGGGGAGGAGACCTCTGTGTGACGGAGGAGGGGGGGAGACCTCTCTGTGACGGAGGAGGGGGAAGAGACCTCTGTGTGACGGAGGAGGAGGGGGGGGGAGACCTCTGTGTGACGGAGGAGGGGGGGGGAGACCTCTGCTTAACGGAGGAGGGGGGAGGAGACCTCTGCTTAACAGAGGAGGGGGGAGGAGACCTCTGTGTGACGGAGGAGGGGGGGAGGAGACCTCTGTGTGACGGAGGAGGGGGGGGAGGAGACCTCTGTGTGACGGAGGAGGGGGGGGAGGAGACCTCTGTGTGACGGAGGAGGGGGGAGGAGACCTCTGTGTGACGGAGGAGGGGGAGAGGAGACCTCTGTGTGACGGAGGAGGCGGAGAGGAGACCTCTGTGTGACGGAGGAGGGGGGGGAGGAGACCTCTGTGTGACGGAGGAGGGGGGGAGGAGACCTCTGTGTGACGGAGGAGGGGGAGGAGATCTCTGTGTGACGGAGGAGGGGGGGGAGGAGACCTCTGTGTGACAGAGGAGGGGGGGGAGACTTCTGTGTGACGGAGGAGGGGGGGGAGACCTCTGTGTGACGGAGATGGGGGGGGAGGAGACCTCTGCGTAACGGAGGAGGGGGGAGGAGACCTCTGTGAGATGGAGGAGGGGGGAGGAGACCTCTGTGTGACGGAGGAGGAGGTGAGGAGACCTCTGTGTGACGGAGGAGGAGGGGGAGGAGACCTCTGTGTGACAGAGGAGGGGGGGAGACTTCTGTGTGACGGAGGAGGGGGGGGAGGAGACCTCTGTGTGACGGAGGAGGGGGGGAGGAAACCTCTGTGTGACGGAGGAGGGGGGGGAGGAGACCTCTGTGTGACGGAGGAGGGGGGGAGGAGACCTCTGTGTGACAGAGGAGGGGGGGGAGGAGATATCTGTGTGATGGAGGAGGGGGGGGAGGAGACCTCTGTGTGACGGAGGAGGGGGGGAGGAGACCTCTGTGTGACGGAGGAGGGGGGGATGAGACCTCTGTGTGACGGAGGAGGGGTGGGAGGAGACCTCTGTGTGACGGAGGAGGGGGGGAGAACCTCTGTGTGACGGAGGAGGGGGGAGGAGATGTCTGTGTGACGGAGGAGGGGGGGGAGGAGACCTCTGTGTGACGGAGGAGGGGGGGAGGAGACCTCTGTGTGACGGAGGAGGGGGAGGAGATGTCTGTGTGACGGAGGAGGGGGGGGAGGAGACCTCTGTGTGACGGAGGAGGGGGGGAGGAGACCTCTGTGTGACGGAGGAGGGGGAGGAGACCTCTGTGTGACGGAGGAGGAGGGTGAGGAGACCTCTGTGTGACGGAGGAGGGGGGGAGGAGACCTCTGTGTGACAGAGGAGGGGGGGAGGAGACCTCTGTGTGACGGAGGAGGGGGGGAGGAGACCTCTGTGTGACGGAGGAGGGGGGGAGGAGACCTCTGTGTGACGGAGGAGGGGGGAGGAAACCTCTGTGTGACGGAGGAGGGGGGAGGAGGAGACCTCTGTGTGACGGAGATGGGGGGGAGGAGACCTCTGTGTGACGGAGGAGGGGGGAGGAGACCTCTGTGTGACGGAGGAGGAGGGTGAGGAGACCTCTGTGTGACGGAGGAGGGGGGGAGGAGACCTCTGTGTGACGGAGGAGGGGGGGGAGGAGACCTCTGTGTGACGGAGGAGGGGGGAGGAGACCTCTGTGTGACGGAGGAGGGGGGGGAGGAGACCTCTGTGTGACGGAGGAGGGGGGGAGGAAACCTCTGTGTGACGGAGGAGGGGGAGGAGGAGACCTCTGTGTGACGGAGATGGGGGGGGAGGAAACCTCTGTGTGATGGAGGAGGGGGGGAGGAGACATCTGTGTGATGGAGGAGGGGGGGGAGGAGACCTCTGTGTGACAGAGGAGGGGGGGAGGAGACCTCTGTGTGACGGAGGAGGGGGGGATGAGACCTCTGTGTGACGGAGGAAGGGTGGGAGGAGACCTCTGTGTGACGGAGGAGGGGGGAGGAGACCTCTGTGTGACGGAGGAGGTGGGAGGAGACCTCTGTGTGATGGAGGAGGAGGGGTAGGAGACCTCTGTGTGACGGAGGAGGAGGGGGAGGAGACCTCTGTGTGACGGAGGAGGGGGGAGACCTCTGTGTGACGGAGGAGGGGGGGGAGACCTCTGTGTGACGGAGGAGGGGGGGGAGGAGACCTCTGTGTGACGGAGGAGGGGGGGGGAGGAGACCTCTGTTTGACGGGGGAGGGGGGAGGAGACCTCTGTGTGACGGAGGAGGGGGAGGAGACCTCTGTGTGACGGAGGAGGGGGGTGGAGACCTCTGTGTGACGGAGGAAGGGGGGAGGAGACCTCTGTGTGACGGAGGAGGGGGGGAGACCTCTCTGTGACGGAGGAGGGGGAAGAGACCTCTGTGTGACGGAGGAGGAGGGGGGGGAGACCTCTGTGTGACGGAGGAGGGGGGGGGAGACCTCTGCTTAACGGAGGAGGGGGGAGGAGACCTCTGCTTAACGGAGGAGGGGGGAGGAGACCTCTGTGTGACGGAGGAGGGGGGGAGGAGACCTCTGTGTGACGGAGGAGGGGGGGAGGAGACCTCTGTGTGACGGAGGAGGGGGGGGAGGAGACCTCTGTGTGACGGAGGAGGGGGGGAGGAGACCTCTGTGTGACGGAGGAGGGGGAGAGGAGACCTCTGTGTGACGGAGGAGGGGGAGAGGAGACCTCTGTGTGACGGAGGAGGGGGGGAGGAGACCTCTGTGTGACGGAGGAGGGGGGAGGAGACCTCTGTGTGACGGAGGAGGGGGAGGAGACCTCTGTGTGACGGAGGAGGAGGGGGAGGAGACCTCTGTGTGACAGAGGAGGGGGGGGAGACTTCTGTGTGACGGAGGAGGGGGGGGAGACCTCTGTGTGACGGAGATGGGGGGGGAGGAGACCTCTGCGTAACGGAGGAGGGGGGAGGAGACCTCTGTGAGATGGAGGAGGGGGGAGGAGACCTCTGTGTGACGGAGGAGGAGGTGAGGAGACCTCTGTGTGACGGAGGAGGAGGGGAGGAGACCTCTGTGTGACAGAGGAGGGGGGGAGACTTCTGTGTGACGGAGGAGGGGGGAGAGGAGACCTCTGTGTGACGGAGGAGGGGGGGAGGAAACCTCTGTGTGACGGAGGAGGGGGGGGAGGAGACCTCTGTGTGACAGAGGAGGGGGGGAGGAGACCTCTGTGTGACGGAGTAGGGGGGAGGAGACCTCTGTGAGACGGAGGAGGGGGGGAGGAGACCTCTGGGTGACGGAGGAAGGGGGGGAGAAGACATCTGGGTGACGGAGGAGGGGGGGAAGAGACCTCTGTGTGAATGAGGAGGGGGGGAGGAGACCTCTGTTTGACGGAGGAGGGGGAGGAGACCTCTGTGTGACGGAGGAGGAGGGGAGGAGACCTCTGTGTGACGGAGGAGGAGGGGGAGGAGACCTCTGTGTGACGGAGGAGGGGGGGAGGAGACCTCTGTGTGACGGAGGGGGGGGGGGGAGACCTCTGTGTGACGGAGGAGGGGGGGGAGACCTCTGTGTGACGGAGGAGGGGGGGAGGAGAACACTGTGTGACGGAGGAAGGGGGGAGGAGACCTCTGTGTGACGGAGGAGGGGGGGAGACCTCTCTGTGACGGAGGAGGGGGAAGAGACCTCTGTGTGACGGAGGAGGAGGGGGGGGGAGACCTCTGTGTGACGGAGGAGGGGGGGGGAGACCTCTGCTTAACGGAGGAGGGGGGAGGAGACCTCTGCTTAACGGAGGAGGGGGGAGGAGACCTCTGTGTGACGGAGGAGGGGGGGAGGAGACCTCTGTGTGACGGAGGAGGGGGGGAGGAGACCTCTGTGTGACGGAGGAGGGGGGGGAGGAGACCTCTGTGTGACGGAGGAGGGGGGAGGAGACCTCTGTGTGACGGAGGAGGGGGAGAGGAGACCTCTGTGTGACGGAGGAGGCGGAGAGGAGACCTCTGTGTGACGGAGGAGGGGGGGGAGGAGACCTCTGTGTGACGGAGGAGGGGGGGAGGAGACCTCTGTGTGACGGAGGAGGGGGAGGAGACCTCTGTGTGACGGAGGAGGGGGGGGAGGAGACCTCTGTGTGACAGAGGAGGGGGGGGAGACTTCTGTGTGACGGAGGAGGGGGGGGAGACCTCTGTGTGACGGAGATGGGGGGGGAGGAGACCTCTGCGTAACGGAGGAGGGGGGAGGAGACCTCTGTGAGATGGAGGAGGGGGGAGGAGACCTCTGTGTGACGGAGGAGGAGGTGAGGAGACCTCTGTGTGACGGAGGAGGAGGGGGAGGAGACCTCTGTGTGACAGAGGAGGGGGGGAGACTTCTGTGTGACGGAGGAGGGGGGGGAGGAGACCTCTGTGTGACGGAGGAGGGGGGGAGGAAACCTCTGTGTGACGGAGGAGGGGGGGGAGGAGACCTCTGTGTGACGGAGGAGGGGGGGAGGAGACCTCTGTGTGACAGAGGAGGGGGGGGAGGAGATATCTGTGTGATGGAGGAGGGGGGGGAGGAGACCTCTGTGTGACGGAGGAGGGGGGGAGGAGACCTCTGTGTGACGGAGGAGGGGGGGATGAGACCTCTGTGTGACGGAGGAGGGGTGGGAGGAGACCTCTGTGTGACGGAGGAGGGGGGGAGAACACCTCTGTGTGACGGAGGAGGGGGGAGGAGATGTCTGTGTGACGGAGGAGGGGGGGGAGGAGACCTCTGTGTGACGGAGGAGGGGGGGAGGAGACCTCTGTGTGACGGAGGAGGGGGAGGAGATGTCTGTGTGACGGAGGAGGGGGGGGAGGAGACCTCTGTGTGACGGAGGAGGGGGGGAGGAGACCTCTGTGTGACGGAGGAGGGGGGAGGAGACCTCTGTGTGACGGAGGAGGGGGGGAGGAGACCTCTGTGTGACGGAGGAGGGGGGGAGGAGACCTCTGTGTGACGGAGGAGGGGGGGAGGAGACCTCTGTGTGACGGAGGAGGGGGGGAGGAAACCTCTGTGTGACGGAGGAGGGGGGAGGAGGAGACCTCTGTGTGACGGAGATGGGGGGGAGGAGACCTCTGTGTGACGGAGGAGGGGGGAGGAGACCTCTGTGTGACGGAGGAGGAGGGTGAGGAGACCTCTGTGTGACGGAGGAGGGGGGGAGGAGACCTCTGTGTGACGGAGGAGGGGGGGAGGAGACCTCTGTGTGACGGAGGAGGGGGGAGGAGACCTCTGTGTGACGGAGGAGGGGGGGAGGAGACCTCTGTGTGACGGAGGAGGGGGGGAGGAAACCTCTGTGTGACGGAGGAGGGGGGAGGAGGAGACCTCTGTGTGACGGAGATGGGGGGGGAGGAAACCTCTGTGTGATGGAGGAGGGGGGGAGGAGACATCTGTGTGATGGAGGAGGGGGGGGAGGAGACCTCTGTGTGACAGAGGAGGGGGGGAGGAGACCTCTGTGTGACGGAGGAGGGGGGGATGAGACCTCTGTGTGACGGAGGAAGGGTGGGAGGAGACCTCTGTGTGACGGAGGAGGGGGGAGGAGACCTCTGTGTGACGGAGGAGGTGGGAGGAGACCTCTGTGTGATGGAGGAGGAGGGGTAGGAGACCTCTGTGTGACGGAGGAGGAGGGGGAGGAGACCTCTGTGTGACGGAGGAGGGGGGGAGACCTCTGTGTGACGGAGGAGGGGGGGGAGGAGACCTCTGTGTGACGGAGGAGGGGGGGGAGGAGACCTCTGTGTGACGGAGGAGGGGGGGGAGGAGACCTCTCTTTGACGGGGGAGGGGGAGGAGACCTCTGTGTGACGGAGGAGGGGGAGGAGACCTCTGTGTGACGGAGGAGGGGGGTGGAGACCTCTGTGTGACGGAGGAAGGGGGGAGGAGACCTCTGTGTGACGGAGGAGGGGGGGAGACCTCTCTGTGACGGAGGAGGGGGAAGAGACCTCTGTGTGACGGAGGAGGAGGGGGGGGGAGACCTCTGTGTGACGGAGGAGGGGGGGGAGACCTCTGCTTAACGGAGGAGGGGGGAGGAGACCTCTGCTTAACGGAGGAGGGGGGAGGAGACCTCTGTGTGACGGAGGAGGGGGGGAGGAGACCTCTGTGTGACGGAGGAGGGGGGGAGGAGACCTCTGTGTGACGGAGGAGGGGGGGGAGGAGACCTCTGTGTGACGGAGGAGGGGGGGAGGAGACCTCTGTGTGACGGAGGAGGGGGAGAGGAGACCTCTGTGTGACGGAGGAGGGGGAGAGGAGACCTCTGTGTGACGGAGGAGGGGGGGGAGGAGATCTCTGTGTGACGGAGGAGGGGGGAGGAGACCTCTGTGTGACGGAGGAGGGGGAGGAGACCTCTGTGTGACGGAGGAGGAGGGGGAGGAGACCTCTGTGTGACAGAGGAGGGGGGGGAGACTTCTGTGTGACGGAGGAGGGGGGGGAGACCTCTGTGTGACGGAGGAGGAGGTGAGGAGACCTCTGTGTGACGGAGGAGGAGGTGAGGAGACCTCTGTGTGACGGAGGAGGAGGGGGAGGAGACCTCTGTGTGACAGAGGAGGGGGGAGGAGACCTCTGTGAGATGGAGGAGGGGGGAGGAGACCTCTGTGTGACGGAGGAGGAGGTGAGGAGACCTCTGTGTGACGGAGGAGGAGGGGGAGGAGACCTCTGTGTGACAGAGGAGGGGGGGAGACTTCTGTGTGACGGAGGAGGGGGGGGAGGAGACCTCTGTGTGACGGAGGAGGGGGGAGGAAACCTCTGTGTGACGGAGGAGGGGGGGGGAGGAGACCTCTGTGTGACGGAGGAGGGGGGGAGGAGACCTCTGTGTGACAGAGGAGGGGGGGAGGAGATATCTGTGTGATGGAGGAGGGGGGGGGAGGAGACCTCTGTGTGACGGAGGAGGGGGGGAGGAGACCTCTGTGTGACGGAGGAGGGGGGGATGAGACCTCTGTGTGACGGAGGAGGGGTGGGAGGAGACCTCTGTGTGACGGAGGAGGGGGGGAGAACACCTCTGTGTGACGGAGGAGGGGGGAGGAGATGTCTGTGTGACGGAGGAGGGGGGGGAGGAGACCTCTGTGTGACGGAGGAGGGGGGGAGGAGACCTCTGTGTGACGGAGGAGGGGGGAGGAGATGTCTGTGTGACGGAGGAGGGGGGGGAGGAGACCTCTGTGTGACGGAGGAGGGGGGGAGGAGACCTCTGTGTGACGGAGGAGGGGGGAGGAGACCTCTGTGTGACGGAGGAGGAGGGTGAGGAGACCTCTGTGTGACGGAGGAGGGGGGGAGGAGACCTCTGTGTGACGGAGGAGGGGGGGAGGAGACCTCTGTGTGACGGAGGAGGGGGGGAGGAGACCTCTGTGTGACGGAGGAGGGGGGGAGGAGACCTCTGTGTGACGGAGGAGGGGGGGAGGAGACCTCTGTGTGACGGAGGAGGGGGGGAGGAAACCTCTGTGTGACGGAGGAGGGGGGAGGAGGAGACCTCTGTGTGACGGAGATGGGGGGGGAGGAAACCTCTGTGTGATGGAGGAGGGGGGAGGAGACATCTGTGTGATGGAGGAGGGGGGGGAGGAGACCTCTGTGTGACAGAGGAGGGGGGGAGGAGACCTCTGTGTGACGGAGGAGGGGGGGATGAGACCTCTGTGTGACGGAGGAAGGGTGGGAGGAGACCTCTGTGTGACGGAGGAGGGGGGAGGAGACCTCTGTGTGACGGAGGAGGGGGGAAGGAGACCTCTGTGTGACGGAGGAGACCTCTGTGTGACGGAGGAGGTGGGAGGAGACCTCTGTGTGATGGAGGAGGAGGGGTAGGAGACCTCTGTGTGACGGAGGAGGAGGGGGAGGAGACCTCTGTGTGACGGAGGAGGGGGGGAGACCTCTGTGTGACGGAGGAGGGGGGGGAGGAGACCTCTGTGTGACGGAGGAGGGGGGGGAGGAGACCTCTGTGTGACGGAGGAGGGGGGGGAGGAGACCTCTGTTTGACGGAGGAGGGGGAGGAGACCTCTGTGTGACGGAGGAGGGGGAGGAGACCTCTGTGTGACGGAGGAGGGGGGGTGGAGACCTCTGTGTGACGGAGGAGGGGGGGAGGAGACCTCTGTGTGACGGAGGAGGGGGGGAGGAAACCTCTGTGTGACGGAGGAGGGGGGAGGAGGAGACCTCTGTGTGACGGAGATGGGGGGGGAGGAGACCTCTGTGTGACAGAGGAGGGGGGGAGGAGACCTCTGTGTGACGGAGGAGGGGGGGATGAGACCTCTGTGTGACGGAGGAGGGGTGGGAGGAGACCTCTGTGTGACGGAGGAGGGGGGAGGAAACCTCTGTGTGACGGAGGAGGGGGGGAGGAGACCTCTGTGTGACGGAGGAGACCTCTGTGTGACGGAGGAGGTGGGAGGAGACCTCTGTGTGACGGAGGAGGAGGGGTAGGAGACCTCTGTGTGACGGAGGAGGAGGGGGAGGAGACCTCTGTGTGACGGAGGAGGGTGGGGTGGAGATCTCTGTGTGACGGAGGAGGGGGGGGAGGAGACCTCTGTTTGACGGAGGAGGGGAAGGAGACCTCTGTGTGACGGAGGAGGAGGGGAGGAGACCTCTGTGTGACAGAGGAGGAGGGGGTGGAGACCTCTGTGTGACGGAGGAGGAGGGGGAGGAGACCTCTGTGTGACGGAGGAGGGGGGGAGGAGACCTCTGTGTGACGGAGGAGGGGTAGGAGACCTCTGTGTGACGGAGGAGGGGGAGGAGACCTTTGTGTGACGGAGGAGGGGGGAGGAGACCTCTGTGTGACGGAGGAGGGGGGGGAGGAGACCTCTGTTGACACAGGAGGGGGGGAGGAGACCTCTGTGTGACGGAGGAGGGGGGATGAGACCTCTGTGTGACGGAGGAGGGGTGGGAGGAGACCTCTGTGTGACAGAGGAGGGGGGGGGAGACCTCTGTGTGACGGAGGAGACCTCTGTGTGACGGAGGAGGTGGGAGGAGACCTCTGTGTGACGGAGGAGGAGGGGTAGGAGACCTCTGTGTGACGGAGGAGGAGGGGGAGGAGACCTCTGTGTGACGGAGGAGGGGGAGGAGACCTCTGTGTGACGGAGGAGGGGGGGGAGGAGACCTCTGTGTGACGGAGGAGGGTGGGGAGGAGACCTCTGTGTGACGGAGGAGGGGGGGAGGAGACCTCTGTTTGACGGAGGAGGGGGAGGAGACCTCTGTGTGACGGAGGAGGAGGGGAGGAGACCTCTGTGTGACGGAGGAGGAGGGGGAGGAGACCTCTGTGTGACGGAGGAGGAGGAGGGGGAGGAGACCTCTGTGTGACGGAGGAGGGGGGGGAGGAGACCTCTGTGTGACGGAGGGGGGAGACCTCTGTGTGACGGAGGAGACCTCTGTGTGACGGAGGAGGGGGGGGAGACCTCTGTGTGACGGAGGAGGGGGGGAGGAGAACACTGTGTGATGGAGGAAGGGGGGAGGAGACCTCTGTGTGACGGAGGAGGGGGGGAGACCTCTGTGTGACGGAGGAGGGGGGGAGACCTCTGTGTGACGGAGGAGGGGGGGAGACCTCTGTGTGACGGAGGAGGGGGGAGACCTCTGTGTGACGGAGGAGGGGGGGAGGAGACCTCTGTGTGACGGAGGAGGGGGGGGGGAGGAGACCTCTGTGACGGAGGAGGGGGGGGAGGAGACCTCTGTGTGACGGAGGAGGGGGGGGGAGGAGACCTCTGTGTGACGGAGGAGGGGGGGAGGAAACCTCTGTGTGACGGAGGAGGGGGGGAGGGAGACATCTGTGTGATGGAGGAGGGGGGGGAAGGAGACCTCTGTGTGACAGAGGAGGGGGGGAGGAGACCTCTGTGTGACGGAGGAGGGGGGGATGAGACCTCTGTGTGACGGAGGAGGGTGGGAGGAGACCTCTGTGTGACGGAGGAGGGGGGAGGAAACCTCTGTGTGAAGGAGGAGGGGGGGAGGAGACCTCTGTGTGACGGAGGAGACCTCTGTGTGACGGAGGAGAGGGGGAGGAGACCTCTGTGTGACGGAGGAGGTGGGAGGAGACCTCTGTGTGACGGAGGAGGAGGGGTAGGAGACCTCTGTGTGACGGAGGAGGAGGGGGAGGAGACCTCTGTGTGACGGAGGAGGGGGGGAGGAGACCTCTGTGTGACGGAGGAGAGGGGGAGGAGACCTCTGTGTGACGGAGGAGGGGGGGGAGGAGACCTCTGTGTGACGGAGGAGGGGGGGGAGGAGACCTCTGTGTGACGGAGGAGGGGGGGGAGACCTCTGTGTGACGGAGGAGGGGGGGGAGACCTCTGTGTGACGGAGGACGGGGGGAGGAGACCTCTGTGACGGAGGAGGGGGGAGGAAACCTCTGTGTGACGGAGGAGGGGGGGGAGGAGACCTCTGTGTGACGGAGGAGACCTCTGTGTGACGGAGGGGAGAGGTGGGAGACCTCTGTGTGACGGAGGAGGAGGGGTAGGAGACCTCTGTGTGACGGAGGAGGAGGGGAGGAGACCTCTGTGTGACGGAGGAGGGTGGGGAGGAGACCTCTGTGTGACGGAGGAGGGGGGGAGGAGACCTCTGTTTGACGGAGGAGGGGGAGGAGACCTCTGTGTGACGGAGGAGGAGGGGAGGAGACCTCTGTGTGACGGAGGAGGAGGGGGTGGAGACCTCTGTGTGACGGAGGAGGAGGAGGGGAGGAGACCTCTGTGTGACGGAGGAGGGGTAGGAGACCTCTGTGTGACGGAGGAGGAGGAGGAGGAGACCTTTGTGTGACGGAGGAGGGGGGAGGAGACCTCTGTGTGACGGAGGAGGGGGGGGAGGAGACCTCTGTGTGACGGAGGAGGGTGGGGAGGAGACCTCTGTGTGACGGAGGAGGGGGGGGAGGAGACCTCTGTTTGACAGAGGAGGGGGGGAGGAGACCTCTGTGTGACGGAGGAGGGGGGATGAGACCTCTGTGTGACGGAGGAGGGGTGGGAGGAGACCTCTGTGTGACGGAGGAGGGGGAGGAAACCTCTGTGTGACGGAGGAGGGGGGGAGGAGACCTCTGTGTGACGGAGGAGACCTCTGTGTGACGGAGGAGTGGGAGGAGACCTCTGTGTGACGGAGGAGGAGGGGTAGGAGACCTCTGTGTGACGGAGGAGGAGGGGGAGGAGACCTCTGTGTGACGGAGGAGGGGGGGAGGAGACCTCTGTGTGACGGAGGAGGGGGGAGGAGACCTCTGTGTGACGGAGGAGGGTGGGGAGGAGACCTCTGTGTGACGGAGGAGGGGGGGGAGGAGACCTCTGTTTGACGGAGGAGGGGGAGGAGACCTCTGTGTGACGGAGGAGGAGGGGAGGAGACCTCTGTGTGACGGAGGAGGAGGGGGAGGAGACCTCTGTGTGACGGAGGAGGAGGAGGGGGAGGAGACCTCTGTGTGACGGAGGAGGGGGGAGGAGACCTCTGTGTGACGGAGGAGGGGGAGACCTCTGTGTGACGAGGAGACCTCTGTGTGACGGAGGAGGGGGGGAGACCTCTGTGTGACGGAGGAGGGGGGGAGGAGAACACTGTGTGACGGAGGAAGGGGGGAGGAGACCTCTGTGTGACGGAGGAGGGGGGAGACCTCTGTGTGACGGAGGAGGGGGGGAGACCTCTGTGTGACGGAGGAGGGGGGGAGACCTCTGTGTGACGGAGGAGGGGGGGAGGAGACCTCTGTGTGACGGAGGAGGGGGGGGGGGGGGAGGAGACCTCTGTGACGGAGGAGGGGGGGGGGAGGAGACCTCTGTGTGACGGAGGAGGGGGGGGAGGAGACCTCTGTGTGACGGAGGAGGGGGGGAGGAAACCTCTGTGTGACGGAGGAGGGGGGGAGGAGACATCTGTGTGATGGAGGAGGGGGGGGAGGAGACCTCTGTGTGACAGAGGAGGGGGGGAGGAGACCTCTGGTCCTGTGTGACGGAGGAGGGGGGGATGAGACCTCTGTGTGACGGAGGAGGGGTGGGAGGAGACCTCTGTGTGACGGAGGAGGGGGGAGGAAACCTCTGTGTGACGGAGGAGGGGGGGAGGAGACCTCTGTGTGACGGAGGAGACCTCTGTGTGACGGAGGAGAGGGGGAGGAGACCTCTGTGTGACGGAGGAGGTGGGAGGAGACCTCTGTGTGACGGAGGAGGAGGGGTAGGAGACCTCTGTGTGACGGAGGAGGGGGAGGAGACCTCTGTGTGACGGAGGAGGGGGGGAGGAGACCTCTGTGTGACGGAGGAGGGGGGGGAGGAGACCTCTGTGTGACGGAGGAGGGGGGGGGTGGAGACCTCTGTGTGACGGAGGAGGGGGGGAGACCTCTGTGTGACGGAGGAGGGGGGGGGAGACCTCTGTGTGACGGAGGAGGGGGGGGAGGAGACCTCTGTGACGGAGGGGGGAGGAGACCTCTGTGTGACGGAGGAGGGGGGGGGGGAGGAGAACTCTGTGTGACGGAGGAGGGGGGGAGGAGACCTCTGCTTAACGGAGGAGGGAGGAGGAGACCTCTGCTTAACGGAGGAGGGGGGAGGAGATCTCTGTATGACGGAGGAGGAGGGGGGAGGAGACCTCTGTATGACGGAGGAGGAGGGGTAGGAGACCTCTGTGTGACGGAGGAGGGGGGGAGGAGACCTCTGTGTGACGGAGGAGGAGGGGTAGGAGACCTCTCTGTGACGGAGGAGGGGGGGGAGGAGACCTCTGTGTGACGGAGGAGGGGGGGGAGGAGACCTCTGTGTGACGGAGGAGGGGGGGGAGGAGACCTCTGTGTGACGGAGGAGGGGGGGGGGAGGAGACCTCTGTTTGACGGAGGAGGAGGGGGAGGAGACCTCTGTGTGACGGAGGAGGAGGGGAGGAGACCTCTGTGTGACGGAGGAGGAGGGGGAGGAGACCTCTGTGTGACGGAGGAGGGGGGGAGACCTCTGTGTGACGGAGGAGACCTCTGTGTGACGGAGTAGGGGGGAGGAGACATCTGTGAGACGGAGGAGGGGGGAGGAGACCTGTGTGACGGAGGAGGGGGGGAGGAGACCTCTGTGTGACGGAGGAGGGGGGGGAGGAGACCTCTGTGTGACGGAGGAGGGGGGGGAGGAGACCTCTGTTTGACAGAAGAGGGGGAGGAGACCTCTGTGTGACGGAGGAGGGGGGGAGGAGACATCTGTGTGATGGAGGAGGGGGGGGAAGGAGACCTCTGTGTGACAGAGGAGGGGGGGAGGAGACCTCTGTGTGACGGAGGAGGGGGGGGAGGAGACCTCTGTGTGACGGAGGAGGAGGGGGAGGAGACCTCTGTGTGACGGAGGAGGGGGAGGAGACCTCTGTGTGACGGAGGAGGGGGGGAGGAGACATCTTGTGTGATGGAGGAGGGGGGGGAAGGAGACCTCTGTGTGACAGAGGAGGGGGGAGGAGACCTCTGTGTGACGGAGGAGGGGGGGATGAGACCTCTGTGTGACGGAGGAGGGGTGGGAGGAGACCTCTGTGTGACGGAGGAGGGGGGAGGAAACCTCTGTGTGAAGGAGGAGGGGGGGAGGAGACCTCTGTGTGACGGAGGAGACCTCTGTGTGACGGAGGAGAGGGGGAGGAGACCTCTGTGTGACGGAGGAGGTGGGAGGAGACCTCTGTGTGACGGAGGAGGAGGGGTAGGAGACCTCTGTGTGACGGAGGAGGAGGGGGAGGAGACCTCTGTGTGACGGAGGAGGGGGGAGGAGACCTCTGTGTGACGGAGGAGAGGGGGAGGAGACCTCTGTGTGACGGAGGAGGGGGGGGAGGAGACCTCTGTGTGACGGAGGAGGGGGGGGAGGAGACCTCTGTGTGACGGAGGAGGGGGGGGGAGACCTCTGTGTGACGGAGGAGGGGGGGGAGACCTCTGTGTGACGGAGGACGGGGGGGAGGAGACCTCTGTGACGGAGGAGGGGGGAGGAAACCTCTGTGTGACGGAGGAGGGGGGGAGGAGACCTCTGTGTGACGGAGGAGACCTCTGTGTGACGGAGGAGGTGGGAGACCTCTGTGTGACGGAGGAGGAGGGGTAGGAGACCTCTGTGTGACGGAGGAGGAGGGGGAGGAGACCTCTGTGTGACGGAGGAGGGTGGGGAGGAGACCTCTGTGTGACGGAGGAGGGGGGGGAGGAGACCTCTGTTTGACGGAGGAGGGGGAGGAGACCTCTGTGTGACGGAGGAGGAGGGGAGGAGACCTCTGTGTGACGGAGGAGGAGGGGGTGGAGACCTCTGTGTGACGGAGGAGGAGGAGGGGGAGGAGACCTCTGTGTGACGGAGGAGGGGTAGGAGACCTCTGTGTGACGGAGGAGGAGGAGGAGGAGACCTTTGTGTGACGGAGGAGGGGGGAGGAGACCTCTGTGTGACGGAGGAGGGGGGGGAGGAGACCTCTGTGTGACGGAGGAGGGTGGGGAGGAGACCTCTGTGTGACGGAGGAGGGGGGGAGGAGACCTCTGTTTGACAGAGGAGGGGGGGAGGAGACCTCTGTGTGACGGAGGAGGGGGGATGAGACCTCTGTGTGACGGAGGAGGGGTGGGAGGAGACCTCTGTGTGACGGAGGAGGGGGGAGGAAACCTCTGTGTGACGGAGGAGGGGGGGAGGAGACCTCTGTGTGACGGAGGAGACCTCTGTGTGACGGAGGAGGTGGGAGGAGACCTCTGTGTGACGGAGGAGGAGGGGTAGGAGACCTCTGTGTGACGGAGGAGGAGGGGGAGGAGACCTCTGTGTGACGGAGGAGGGGGGAGGAGACCTCTGTGTGACGGAGGAGGGGGGGAGGAGACCTCTGTGTGACGGAGGAGGGTGGGGAGGAGACCTCTGTGTGACGGAGGAGGGGGGGGAGGAGACCTCTGTTTGACGGAGGAGGGGGAGGAGACCTCTGTGTGACGGAGGAGGAGGGGAGGAGACCTCTGTGTGACGGAGGAGGAGGGGGAGGAGACCTCTGTGTGACGGAGGAGGAGGAGGGGGAGGAGACCTCTGTGTGACGGAGGAGGGGGGGAGGAGACCTCTGTGTGACGGAGGAGGGGGGAGACCTCTGTGTGACGGAGGAGACCTCTGTGTGACGGAGGAGGGGGGGAGACCTCTGTGTGACGGAGGAGGGGGGGAGGAGACCTCTGCTTAACGGAGGAGGGGGGAGGAGATCTCTGTATGACGGAGGAGGAGGGGGAGGAGACCTCTGTATGACGGAGGAGGAGGGGTAGGAGACCTCTGTGTGACGGAGGAGGGGGGGAGGAGACCTCTGTGTGACGGAGGAGGAGGGGTAGGAGACCTCTCTGTGACGGAGGAGGGGGGGGAGGAGACCTCTGTGTGACGGAGGAGGGGGGGAGGAAACCTCTGTGTGACGGAGGAGGGGGGGAGGAGACATCTGTGTGATGGAGGAGGGGGGGGAGGAGACCTCTGTGTGACAGAGGAGGGGGGGAGGAGACCTCTGTGTGACGGAGGAGGGGGGGATGAGACCTCTGTGTGACGGAGGAGGGGTGGGAGGAGACCTCTGTGTGACGGAGGAGGGGGGAGGAAACCTCTGTGTGACGGAGGAGGGGGGGAGGAGACCTCTGTGTGACGGAGGAGACCTCTGTGTGACGGAGGAGAGGGGGAGGAGACCTCTGTGTGACGGAGGAGGTGGGAGGAGACCTCTGTGTGACGGAGGAGGAGGGGTAGGAGACCTCTGTGTGACGGAGGAGGGGGGGAGGAGACCTCTGTGTGACGGAGGAGGGGGGGGAGGAGACCTCTGTGTGACGGAGGAGGGGGGGGGAGGAGACCTCTGTGTGACGGAGGAGGGGGGGGGAGACCTCTGTGTGACGGAGGAGGGGGGGGGAGACCTCTGTGTGACGGAGGAGGAGGGGGAGGAGACCTCTGTGTGACGGAGGAGGGGGGAGGAGACCTCTGTGTGACGGAGGAGGGGGGGAGGAGACCTCTGTGTGTTGGAGGAGGGGGGGGAGGAGACCTCTGTGTGACGGAGGAGGGGGGGGGTGGAGACCTCTGTGTGACGGAGGAGGGGGGGGAGACCTCTGTGTGACGGAGGAGGGGGGGGAGATCTCTGTGTGACGGAGGAGGGGGGGGAGGAGACCTCTGTGACGGAGGGGGGAGGAGACCTCTGTGTGACGGAGGAGGGGGGGGGAGGAGAACTCTGTGTGACGGAGGAGGGGGGGAGGAGACCTCTGCTTAACGGAGGAGGGAGGAGGAGACCTCTGCTTAACGGAGGAGGGGGGAGGAGATCTCTGTATGACGGAGGAGGAGGGGGAGGAGACCTCTGTATGACGGAGGAGGAGGGGTAGGAGACCTCTGTGTGACGGAGGAGGGGGGGAGGAGACCTCTGTGTGACGGAGGAGGAGGGGTAGGAGACCTCTCTGTGACGGAGGAGGGGGGGGAGGAGACCTCTGTGTGACGGAGGAGGGGGGGGAGGAGACCTCTGTGTGACGGAGGAGGGGGGGGAGGAGACCTCTGTTTGACGGAGGAGGAGGGGGAGGAGACCTCTGTGTGACGGAGGAGGAGGGGAGGAGACCTCTGTGTGACGGAGGAGGAGGGGAGGAGACCTCTGTGTGACGGAGGAGGGGGGGAGACCTCTGTGTGACGGAGGAGACCTCTGTGTGACGGAGTAGGGGGGAGGAGACATCTGTGAGACGGAGGAGGGGGGAGGAGACCTCTGTGTGACGGAGGAGGGGGGGAGGAGACCTCTGTGTGACGGAGGAGGGGGGGGAGGAGACCTCTGTGTGACGGAGGAGGGGGGGGGAGGAGACCTCTGTTTGACAGAGGAGGGGGAGGAGACCTCTGTGTGACGGAGGAGGAGGGGAGGAGACCTCTGTGTGACGGAGGAGGGGGGGAGGAGACCTCTGTTTGACGGAGGAGGGGGAGGAGACCTCTGTGTGACGGAGGAGGGGGAGGAGACCTCTGTGTGACGGAGGAGGGGGGTGGAGACCTCTGTGTGACGGAGGAGGGGGGGAGGAGACCTCTGTGTGACGGAGGAGGGGGGGAGGAAACCTCTGTGTGACGGAGGAGGGGGGAGGAGGAGACCTCTGTGTGACGGAGATGGGGGGGGAGGAGACCTCTGTGTGACAGAGGAGGGGGGGAGGAGACCTCTGTGTGACGGAGGAGGGGGGGATGAGACCTCTGTGTGACGGAGGAGGGGTGGGAGGAGACCTCTGTGTGACAGAGGAGGGGGGAGGAAACCTCTGTGTGACGGAGGAGGGGGGGGAGGAGACCTCTGTGTGACGGAGGAGACCTCTGTGTGACGGAGGAGGTGGGAGGAGACCTCTGTGTGACGGAGGAGGAGGGGTAGGAGACCTCTGTGTGACGGAGGAGGAGGGGGAGGAGACCTCTGTGTGACGGAGGAGGGTGGGGTGGAGACCTCTGTGTGACGGAGGAGGGGGGGGAGGAGACCTCTGTTTGACGGAGGAGGGGGAGGAGACCTCTGTGTGACGGAGGAGGAGGAGGGGGAGGAGACCTCTGTGTGACGGAGGAGGGGGGGAGGAGACCTCTGTGTGACGGAGGAGGGGTAGGAGACCTCTGTGTGACGGAGGAGGGGGAGGAGACCTTTGTGTGACGGAGGAGGGGGGAGGAGACCTCTGTGTGACGGAGGAGGGGGGGGAGGAGACCTCTGTTTGACAGAGGAGGGGGGGAGGAGACCTCTGTGTGACGGAGGAGGGGGGATGAGACCTCTGTGTGACGGAGGAGGGGTGGGAGGAGACCTCTGTGTGACGGAGGAGGAGGGGTAGGAGACCTCTGTGTGACGGAGGAGGAGGGGGAGGAGACCTCTGTGTGACGGAGGAGGGGGGAGGAGACCTCTGTGTGACGGAGGAGGGGGGGGAGGAGACCTCTGTGTGACGGAGGAGGGTGGGGAGGAGACCTCTGTGTGACGGAGGAGGGGGGGGAGGAGACCTCTGTTTGACGGAGGAGGGGGAGGAGACCTCTGTGTGACGGAGGAGGAGGGGAGGAGACCTCTGTGTGACGGAGGAGGAGGGGGAGGAGACCTCTGTGTGACGGAGGAGGAGGAGGGGGAGGAGACCTCTGTGTGACGGAGGAGGGGGGAGGAGACCTCTGTGTGACGGAGGAGGGGGGAGACCTCTGTGTGACGGAGGAGACCTCTGTGTGACGGAGGAGGGGGGGGAGACCTCTGTGTGACGGAGGAGGGGGGGAGGAGAACACTGTGTGACGGAGGAAGGGGGGAGGAGACCTCTGTGTGACGGAGGAGGGGGGGAGACCTCTGTGTGACGGAGGAGGGGGGGAGACCTCTGTGTGACGGAGGAGGGGGGGATGAGACCTCTGTGTGACGGAGGAGGGGTGGGAGGAGACCTCTGTGTGACGGAGGAGGGGGGAGGAGACCTCTGTGTGACGGAGGAGGGGGGGGAGGAGACCTCTGTTTGACGGAGGAGGAGGGGGAGGAGACCTCTGTGTGACGGAGGAGGAGGGGAGGAGACCTCTGTGTGACGGAGGAGGAGGGGAGGAGACCTCTGTGTGACGGAGGAGGAGGGGGAGGAGACCTCTGTGTGACGGAGGAGGGGGGGAGACCTCTGTGTGACGGAGGAGACCTCTGTGTGACGGAGTAGGGGGGAGGAGACATCTGTGAGACGGAGGAGGGGGGGAGGAGACCTCTGTGTGACGGAGGAGGGGGGGAGGAGACCTCTGTGTGACGGAGGAGGGGGGGGAGGAGACCTCTGTGTGACGGAGGAGGGGGGGGAGGAGACCTCTGTTTGACAGAGGAGGGGGAGGAGACCTCTGTGTGACGGAGGAGGAGGGGAGGAGACCTCTGTGTGACGGAGGAGGAGGGGAGGAGACCTCTGTGTGACGGAGGAGGAGGGGAGGAGACCTCTGTGTGACGGAGGAGGAGGGGGAGGAGACCTCTGTGTGACGGAGGAGGGGGGGAGACCTCTGTGTGACGGAGGAGACCTCTGTGTGACGGAGTAGGGGGGAGGAGACATCTGTGAGACGGAGGAGGGGGGAGGAGACCTCTGTGTGACGGAGGAGGGGGGGAGGAGACCTCTGTGTGACGGAGGAGGGGGGGGAGGAGACCTCTGTGTGACGGAGGAGGGGGGGGAGGAGACCTCTGTTTGACAGAGGAGGGGGAGGAGACCTCTGTGTGACGGAGGAGGAGGGGAGGAGACCTCTGTGTGACGGAGGAGGGGGGGAGGAGACCTCTGTTTGACGGAGGAGGGGGAGGAGACCTCTGTGTGACGGAGGAGGGGGAGGAGACCTCTGTGTGACGGAGGAGGGGGGTGGAGACCTCTGTGTGACGGAGGAGGGGGGGAGGAGACCTCTGTGTGACGGAGGAGGGGGGGAGGAAACCTCTGTGTGACGGAGGAGGGGGGAGGAGGAGACCTCTGTGTGACGGAGATGGGGGGGGAGGAGACCTCTGTGTGACGGAGGAGGGGGGGAGACCTCTGTGTGACGGAGGAGGGGGGGAGACCTCTGTGTGACGGAGGAGGGGGGGATGAGACCTCTGTGTGACGGAGGAGGGGTGGGAGGAGACCTCTGTGTGACGGAGGAGGGGGGAGGAAACCTCTGTGTGAAGGAGGAGGGGGGGAGGAGACCTCTGTGTGACGGAGGAGACCTCTGTGTGACGGAGGAGAGGGGGAGGAGACCTCTGTGTGACGGAGGAGGTGGGAGGAGACCTCTGTGTGACGGAGGAGGAGGGGTAGGAGACCTCTGTGTGACGGAGGAGGAGGGGGAGGAGACCTCTGTGTGACGGAGGAGGGGGGAGGAGACCTCTGTGTGACGGAGGAGGGGGGGAGGAGACCTCTGTGTGACGGAGGAGGGGGGGGAGGAGACCTCTGTGTGACGGAGGAGGGGGGGGAGGAGACCTCTGTGTGACGGAGGAGGGGGGGAGACCTCTGTGTGACGGAGGAGGGGGGGGAGACCTCTGTGTGACGGAGGACGGGGGGGAGGAGACCTCTGTGACGGAGGAGGGGGGAGGAAACCTCTGTGTGACGGAGGAGGGGGGGGAGGAGACCTCTGTGTGACGGAGGAGACCTCTGTGTGACGGAGGAGGTGGGAGACCTCTGTGTGACGGAGGAGGAGGGGTAGGAGACCTCTGTGTGACGGAGGAGGAGGGGGAGGAGACCTCTGTGTGACGGAGGAGGGTGGGGAGGAGACCTATGTGTGACGGAGGAGGGGGGGGAGGAGACTTCTGTTTGACGGAGGAGGGGGAGGAGACCTCTGTGTGACGGAGGAGGAGGGGAGGAGACCTCTGTGTGACGGAGGAGGAGGGGGTGGAGACCTCTGTGTGACGGAGGAGGAGGAGGGGGAGGAGACCTCTGTGTGACGGAGGAGGGGTAGGAGACCTCTGTGTGACGGAGGAGGAGGGGGAGGAGACCTTTGTGTGACGGAGGAGGGGGGAGGAGACCTCTGTGTGACGGAGGAGGGGGGGGGAGGAGACCTCTGTGTGACGGAGGAGGGTGGGGAGGAGACCTCTGTGTGACGGAGGAGGGGGGGGGAGGAGACCCTGTTTGACAGAGGAGGGGGGGAGGAGACCTCTGTGTGACGGAGGAGGGGGGATGAGACCTCTGTGTGACGGAGGAGGGGTGGGAGGAGACCTCTGTGTGACGGAGGAGGGGGGAGGAAATCTGTGTGACGGAGGAGGGGGGGAGGAGACCTCTGTGTGACGGAGGAGACCTCTGTGTGACGGAGGAGGTGGGAGGAGACCTCTGTGTGACGGAGGAGGAGGGGTAGGAGACCTCTGTGTGACGGAGGAGGAGGGGGAGGAGACCTCTGTGTGACGGAGGAGGGGGGAGGAGACCTCTGTGTGACGGAGGAGGGGGGGAGGAGACCTCTGTGTGACGGAGGAGGGTGGGGAGGAGACCTCTGTGTGACGGAGGAGGGGGGGGAGGAGACCTCTGTTTGACGGAGGAGGGGGGGGAGGAGACCTCTGTTTGACGGAGGAGGAGGGGAGGAGACCTCTGTGTGACGGAGGAGGAGGGGGAGGAGACCTCTGTGTGACGGAGGAGGAGGGGTAGGAGACCTCTGTGTGACGGAGGAGGAGGGGGAGGAGACCTCTGTGTGATGGAGGAGGGGGGAGGAGACCTCTGTGTGACGGAGGAGGGGGGGGAGGAGACCTCTGTGTGACGGAGGAGGGTGGGGAGGAGACCTCTGTGTGACGGAGGAGGGGGGGGAGGAGACCTCTGTGTGACGGAGGAGGAGGGGGAGGAGACCTCTGTGTGACGGAGGAGGGGGGAGGAGACCTCTGTGTGACGGAGGAGGGGGGGAGGAGACCTCTGTGTGACGGAGGAGGGGGGGGGAGGAGACCTCTGTGTGACGGAGGAGGGGGGGGGTGGAGACCTCTGTGTGACGGAGGAGGGGGGGGAGACCTCTGTGTGACGGAGGAGGGGGGGGAGATCTCTGTGTGACGGAGGAGGGGGGGAGGAGACCTCTGTGACGGAGGGGGGAGGAGACCTCTGTGTGACGGAGGAGGGGGGGGGAGGAGAACTCTGTGTGACGGAGGAGGGGGGGAGGAGACCTCTGCTTAACGGAGGAGGGAGGAGGAGACCTCTGCTTAACGGAGGAGGGGGGAGGAGATCTCTGTATGACGGAGGAGGAGGGGGAGGAGACCTCTGTATGACGGAGGAGGAGGGGTAGGAGACCTCTGTGTGACGGAGGAGGGGGGGAGGAGACCTCTGTGTGACGGAGGAGGAGGGGTAGGAGACCTCTCTGTGACGGAGGAGGGGGGGGAGGAGACCTCTGTGTGACGGAGGAGGGGGGGGAGGAGACCTCTGTGTGACGGAGGAGGGGGGGGGGGAGACCTCTGTGTGACGGAGGAGGGGGGGGAGGAGACCTCTGTTTGACGGAGGAGGAGGGGGAGGAGACCTCTGTGTGACGGAGGAGGAGGGGAGGAGACCTCTGTGTGACGGAGGAGGAGGGGGAGGAGACCTCTGTGTGACGGAGGAGGGGGGGAGACCTCTGTGTGACGGAGGAGACCTCTGTGTGACGGAGTAGGGGGGAGGAGACATCTGTGAGACGGAGGAGGGGGGAGGAGACCTCTGTGTGACGGAGGAGGGGGGGGAGGAGACCTCTGTGTGACGGAGGAGGGGGGGGAGGAGACCTCTGTTTGACAGAGGAGGGGGAGGAGACCTCTGTGTGACGGAGGAGGAGGGGAGGAGACCTCTGTGTGACGGAGGAGGGGGGGAGGAGACCTCTGTTTGACGGAGGAGGGGGAGGAGACCTCTGTGTGACGGAGGAGGGGGAGGAGACCTCTGTGTGACGGAGGAGGGGGGTGGAGACCTCTGTGTGACGGAGGAGGGGGGGAGGAGACCTCTGTGTGACGGAGGAGGGGGGGAGGAAACCTCTGTGTGACGGAGGAGGGGGGGAGGAGGAGACCTCTGTGTGACGGAGATGGGGGGGGAGGAGACCTCTGTGTGACAGAGGAGGGGGGGAGGAGACCTCTGTGTGACGGAGGAGGGGGGGATGAGACCTCTGTGTGACGGAGGAGGGGTGGGAGGAGACCTCTGTGTGACGGAGGAGGGGGGAGGAAACCTCTGTGTGACGGAGGAGGGGGGGAGGAGACCTCTGTGTGACGGAGGAGACCTCTGTGTGACGGAGGAGGTGGGAGGAGACCTCTGTGTGACGGAGGAGGAGGGGTAGGAGACCTCTGTGTGACGGAGGAGGAGGGGGAGGAGACCTCTGTGTGACGGAGGAGGGTGGGGTGGAGACCTCTGTGTGACGGAGGAGGGGGGGGAGGAGACCTCTGTTTGACGGAGGAGGGGGAGGAGACCTCTGTGTGACGGAGGAGGAGGAGGGGGAGGAGACCTCTGTGTGACGGAGGAGGGGGGGAGGAGACCTCTGTGTGACGGAGGAGGGGTAGGAGACCTCTGTGTGACGGAGGAGGGGGAGGAGACCTTTGTGTGACGGAGGAGGGGGGAGGAGACCTCTGTGTGACGGAGGAGGGGGGGGAGGAGACCTCTGTTTGACAGAGGAGGGGGGGAGGAGACCTCTGTGTGACGGAGGAGGGGGGATGAGACCTCTGTGTGACGGAGGAGGGGTGGGAGGAGACCTCTGTGTGACGGAGGAGGAGGGGTAGGAGACCTCTGTGTGACGGAGGAGGAGGGGGAGGAGACCTCTGTGTGACGGAGGAGGGGGGAGGAGACCTCTGTGTGACGGAGGAGGGGGGGGAGGAGACCTCTGTGTGACGGAGGAGGGTGGGGAGGAGACCTCTGTGTGACGGAGGAGGGGGGGGAGGAGACCTCTGTTTGACGGAGGAGGGGGAGGAGACCTCTGTGTGACGGAGGAGGAGGGGAGGAGACCTCTGTGTGACGGAGGAGGAGGGGGAGGAGACCTCTGTGTGACGGAGGAGGAGGAGGGGGAGGAGACCTCTGTGTGACGGAGGAGGGGGGAGGAGACCTCTGTGTGACGGAGGAGGGGGGAGACCTCTGTGTGACGGAGGAGACCTCTGTGTGACGGAGGAGGGGGGGAGACCTCTGTGTGACGGAGGAGGGGGGGAGACCTCTGTGTGACGGAGGAGGGGGGGATGAGACCTCTGTGTGACGGAGGAGGGGTGGGAGGAGACCTCTGTGTGACGGAGGAGGGGGGAGGAGACCTCTGTGTGACGGAGGAGGGGGGGGAGGAGACCTCTGTTTGACGGAGGAGGAGGGGGAGGAGACCTCTGTGTGACGGAGGAGGAGGGGAGGAGACCTCTGTGTGACGGAGGAGGAGGGGGAGGCGACCTCTGTGTGACGGAGGAGGGGGGGAGACCTCTGTGTGACGGAGGAGACCTCTGTGTGACGGAGTAGGGGGGAGGAGACATCTGTGAGACGGAGGAGGGGGGAGGAGACCTCTGTGTGACGGAGGAGGGGGGGAGGAGACCTCTGTGTGACGGAGGAGGGGGGGGAGGAGACCTCTGTGTGACGGAGGAGGGGGGGGAGGAGACCTCTGTTTGACAGAGGAGGGGGAGGAGACCTCTGTGTGACGGAGGAGGAGGGGAGGAGACCTCTGTGTGACGGAGGAGGGGGGGAGGAGACCTCTGTTTGACGGAGGAGGGGGAGGAGACCTCTGTGTGACGGAGGAGGGGGAGGAGACCTCTGTGTGACGGAGGAGGGGGGTGGAGACCTCTGTGTGACGGAGGAGGGGGGGAGGAGACCTCTGTGTGACGGAGGAGGGGGGGAGGAAACCTCTGTGTGACGGAGGAGGGGGGAGGAGGAGACCTCTGTGTGACGGAGATGGGGGGGGAGGAGACCTCTGTGTGACGGAGGAGGGGGGGAGACCTCTGTGTGACGGAGGAGGGGGGGAGACCTCTGTGTGACGGAGGAGAGGGGGAGGAGACCTCTGTGTGACGGAGGAGGAGGGGAGGAGACCTCTGTGTGACGGAGGAGGGGGGGAGGAGACCTCTGTTTGACGGAGGAGGGGGAGGAGACCTCTGTGTGACGGAGGAGGGGGAGGAGACCTCTGTGTGACGGAGGAGGGGGGTGGAGACCTCTGTGTGACGGAGGAGGGGGGGAGGAGACCTCTGTGTGACGGAGGAGGGGGGGAGGAAACCTCTGTGTGACGGAGGAGGGGGGAGGAGGAGACCTCTGTGTGACGGAGATGGGGGGGGAGGAGACCTCTGTGTGACAGAGGAGGGGGGGAGGAGACCTCTGTGTGACGGAGGAGGGGGGGATGAGACCTCTGTGTGACGGAGGAGGGGTGGGAGGAGACCTCTGTGTGACGGAGGAGGGGGGAGGAAACCTCTGTGTGACGGAGGAGGGGGGGAGGAGACCTCTGTGTGACGGAGGAGACCTCTGTGTGACGGAGGAGGTGGGAGGAGACCTCTGTGTGACGGAGGAGGAGGGGTAGGAGACCTCTGTGTGACGGAGGAGGAGGGGGAGGAGACCTCTGTGTGACGGAGGAGGGTGGGGTGGAGACCTCTGTGTGACGGAGGAGGGGGGGGAGGAGACCTCTGTTTGACGGAGGAGGGGGAGGAGACCTCTGTGTGACGGAGGAGGAGGAGGGGGAGGAGACCTCTGTGTGACGGAGGAGGGGGGGAGGAGACCTCTGTGTGACGGAGGAGGGGTAGGAGACCTCTGTGTGACGGAGGAGGGGGAGGAGACCTTTGTGTGACGGAGGAGGGGGGAGGAGACCTCTGTGTGACGGAGGAGGGGGGGGAGGAGACCTCTGTTTGACAGAGGAGGGGGGGAGGGACCTCTGTGTGACGGAGGAGGGGGGATGAGACCTCTGTGTGACGGAGGAGGGGTGGGAGGAGACCTCTGTGTGACGGAGGAGGAGGGGTAGGAGACCTCTGTGTGACGGAGGAGGAGGGGGAGGAGACCTCTGTGTGACGGAGGAGGAGGGGGAGGAGACCTCTGTGTGACGGAGGAGGGGGGGGAGGAGACCTCTGTGTGACGGAGGAGGGTGGGGAGGAGACCTCTGTGTGACGGAGGAGGGGGGGGAGGAGACCTCTGTTTGACGGAGGAGGGGGAGGAGACCTCTGTGTGACGGAGGAGGAGGGGAGGAGACCTCTGTGTGACGGAGGAGGAGGGGGAGGAGACCTCTGTGTGACGGAGGAGGAGGAGGGGGAGGAGACCTCTGTGTGACGGAGGAGGGGGGAGGAGACCTCTGTGTGACGGAGGAGGGGGGAGACCTCTGTGTGACGGAGGAGACCTCTGTGTGACGGAGGAGGGGGGGAGACCTCTGTGTGACGGAGGAGGGGGGGAGACCTCTGTGTGACGGAGGAGGGGGGGATGAGACCTCTGTGTGACGGAGGAGGGGTGGGAGGAGACCTCTGTGTGACGGAGGAGGGGGGAGGAGACCTCTGTGTGACGGAGGAGGGGGGGGAGGAGACCTCTGTTTGACGGAGGAGGAGGGGGAGGAGACCTCTGTGTGACGGAGGAGGAGGGGAGGAGACCTCTGTGTGACGGAGGAGGAGGGGGAGGAGACCTCTGTGTGACGGAGGAGGGGGGGAGACCTCTGTGTGACGGAGGAGACCTCTGTGTGACGGAGTAGGGGGGAGGAGACATCTGTGAGACGGAGGAGGGGGGAGGAGACCTCTGTGTGATGGAGGAGGGGGGGAGGAGACCTCTGTGTGACGGAGGAGGGGGGGGAGGAGACCTCTGTGTGACGGAGGAGGGGGGGGAGGAGACCTCTGTTTGACAGAGGAGGGGGAGGAGACCTCTGTGTGACGGAGGAGGAGGGGAGGAGACCTCTGTGTGACGGAGGAGGGGGGGAGGAGACCTCTGTTTGACGGAGGAGGGGGAGGAGACCTCTGTGTGACGGAGGAGGGGGAGGAGACCTCTGTGTGACGGAGGAGGGGGGTGGAGACCTCTGTGTGACGGAGGAGGGGGGAGGAGACCTCTGTGTGACGGAGGAGGGGGGGAGGAAACCTCTGTGTGACGGAGGAGGGGGGAGGAGGAGACCTCTGTGTGACGGAGATGGGGGGGGAGGAGACCTCTGTGTGACGGAGGAGGGGGGGAGACCTCTGTGTGACGGAGGAGGGGGGGAGACCTCTGTGTGACGGAGGAGGGGGGGATGAGACCTCTGTGTGACGGAGGAGGGGTGGGAGGAGACCTCTGTGTGACGGAGGAGGGGGGAGGAAACCTCTGTGTGAAGGAGGAGGGGGGGAGGAGACCTCTGTGTGACGGAGGAGACCTCTGTGTGACGGAGGAGAGGGGGAGGAGACCTCTGTGTGACGGAGGAGGTGGGAGGAGACCTCTGTGTGACGGAGGAGGAGGGGTAGGAGACCTCTGTGTGACGGAGGAGGAGGGGGAGGAGACCTCTGTGTGACGGAGGAGGGGGGAGGAGACCTCTGTGTGACGGAGGAGGGGGGGAGGAGACCTCTGTGTGACGGAGGAGGGGGGGGAGGAGACCTCTGTGTGACGGAGGAGGGGGGGGAGGAGACCTCTGTGTGACGGAGGAGGGGGGGAGACCTCTGTGTGACGGAGGAGGGGGGGGAGACCTCTGTGTGACGGAGGACGGGGGGGAGGAGACCTCTGTGACGGAGGAGGGGGGAGGAAACCTCTGTGTGACGGAGGAGGGGGGGAGGAGACCTCTGTGTGACGGAGGAGACCTCTGTGTGACGGAGGAGGTGGGAGACCTCTGTGTGACGGAGGAGGAGGGGTAGGAGACCTCTGTGTGACGGAGGAGGAGGGGGAGGAGACCTCTGTGTGACGGAGGAGGGTGGGGAGGAGACCTATGTGTGACGGAGGAGGGGGGGGAGGAGACCTCTGTTTGACGGAGGAGGGGGAGGAGACCTCTGTGTGACGGAGGAGGAGGGGAGGAGACCTCTGTGTGACGGAGGAGGAGGGGGTGGAGACCTCTGTGTGACGGAGGAGGAGGAGGGGGAGGAGACCTCTGTGTGACGGAGGAGGGGTAGGAGACCTCTGTGTGACGGAGGAGGAGGGGGAGGAGACCTTTGTGTGACGGAGGAGGGGGGAGGAGACCTCTGTGTGACGGAGGAGGGGGGGGAGGAGACCTCTGTGTGACGGAGGAGGGTGGGGAGGAGACCTCTGTGTGACGGAGGAGGGGGGGGAGGAGACCCTGTTTGACAGAGGAGGGGGGGAGGAGACCTCTGTGTGACGGAGGAGGGGGGATGAGACCTCTGTGTGACGGAGGAGGGGTGGGAGGAGACCTCTGTGTGACGGAGGAGGGGGGAGGAAACCTCTGTGTGACGGAGGAGGGGGGGAGGAGACCTCTGTGTGACGGAGGAGACCTCTGTGTGACGGAGGAGGTGGGAGGAGACCTCTGTGTGACGGAGGAGGAGGGGTAGGAGACCTCTGTGTGACGGAGGAGGAGGGGGAGGAGACCTCTGTGTGACGGAGGAGGGGGGAGGAGACCTCTGTGTGACGGAGGAGGGGGGGAGGAGACCTCTGTGTGACGGAGGAGGGTGGGGAGGAGACCTCTGTGTGACGGAGGAGGGGGGGGAGGAGACCTCTGTTTGACGGAGGAGGGGGGGGAGGAGACCTCTGTTTGACGGAGGAGGAGGGGAGGAGACCTCTGTGTGACGGAGGAGGAGGGGGAGGAGACCTCTGTGTGACGGAGGAGGAGGGGTAGGAGACCTCTGTGTGACGGAGGAGGAGGGGGAGGAGACCTCTGTGTGATGGAGGAGGGGGGAGGAGACCTCTGTGTGACGGAGGAGGGGGGGGAGGAGACCTCTGTGTGACGGAGGAGGGTGGGGAGGAGACCTCTGTGTGACGGAGGAGGGGGGGGAGGAGACCTCTGTTTGACGGAGGAGGGGGAGGAGACCTCTGTGTGACGGAGGAGGAGGGGAGGAGACCTCTGTGTGACGGAGGAGGAGGGGGAGGAGACCTCTGTGTGACGGAGGAGGAGGAGGGGGAGGAGACCTCTGTGTGACGGAGGAGGGGGGAGGAGACCTCTGTGTGACGGAGGAGGGGGGAGACCTCTGTGTGACGGAGGAGACCTCTGTGTGACGGAGGAGGGGGGGAGACCTCTGTGTGACGGAGGAGGGGGGGAGGAGAACACTGTGTGACGGAGGAAGGGGGGAGGAGACCTCTGTGTGACGGAGGAGGGGGGGAGACCTCTGTGTGACGGAGGAGGGGGGGAGACCTCTGTGTGACGGAGGAGGGGGGGATGAGACCTCTGTGTGACGGAGGAGGGGTGGGAGGAGACCTCTGTGTGACG
>NW_027455382.1:0-2500 GCF_040206685.1 Ascaphus truei
TTAGTTTTACCCTACTGATGATGTGTTGTCGCAATAGTAATCCTGCTCAGTACGAGAGGAACCGCAGGTTCAGACATTTGGTGTATGTGCTTGGCTGAGGAGCCAATGGGGCGAAGCTACCATCTGTGGGATTATGACTGAACGCCTCTAAGTCAGAATCCCCCCTAAACGTGACGATACCGCAGCGCCGCGGAGCCTCGGTTGGCCTGGGATAGCCGGCCGTCTGGCCGGTGGGCAGAGCCGCTCGCCTCGGGACCGGAGCGCGGACAGAAGGGGGCCGCCTCTCTCCCGTAGCGCACCGCACGTTCGTGGGGAACCTGGTGCTAAATCATTCGTAGACGACCTGATTCTGGGTCAGGGTTTCGTGCGTAGCAGAGCAGCTACCTCGCTGCGATCTATTGAAAGTCATCCCTTGAGCCAAGCTTTTGTCCGTCCGACCGTCCGTCCGGCGGCCTGCCGGGCGGAGGGGGGAGCGTCGCGAGAGGGGCCCGCGCGGCCGCCCCTCTGCGGCGCACCCTTTACACGCCCCGGTGGGCCGAGAACTTGGCTCCAACCGCCCACCCCGGGACAGGGCGGAGCGGCACCCGGGGCCAAAAGGCCGGCGGGTTGGGGAGGGTGCGTTAGGGAGAGAGATCAGGTTGTTCCGTGCGCACGCCTGCCTGGGGCTTAACTGTCAGCAGTTTTGGAGGGAGCAGGCAGGCAGGCAGGCAGGCAGGCAGGCAGGCAGGCAGGCAGGCAGGCAGGCAGGCAGGCAGGCAGGCAGGCAGGCAGGCAGGCAGGCAGGCAGGCAGGCAGGCAGGCAGGAATTCTGCCGCTCCTGTTGTTCACGGTGGCGGGAGCTTAACGCCCAGCCAGGGCCGGAGCATTCAGTGTTAGCCCAGCAGGGGATGGCAGCGAAGCCCGGTGGGAGGAGAGGGCCAAGGGCGGCAGGCAGTGGCTGTTGGGAGTGAAAGCGCAGGGGCCTCTGGAAGCCAAAGGTCCCTGCCTGGGGCAGAGTTACTGCAGGCCGGGCAAGACTGCTGAGCTGCTGCTGCTGCTGCTGCTGCTGCTGCTGCTGCTGCTGCTGCTGCTGCTGCTGCTGCTGCTGCTGCTGCTGCTGCTGCTGCTGCTGCTGCTGCTGCTGCTGGGGCGCTGGCTGGCTGGGGTGGAATCCCCAGGGGCCCCCGAGTTAGACCAAGTCCCTCAAAGAAAGGGACCAAGTTCTGAAATGTAAAAAAAAACAACAGCAGAAAATCCATTAAGTCCCAACCACACAGGGGCCCAGTTCTGAAATTTAAAAAACAACAACAGCAGAAAAACCACTAAGTCCCCTCCAAACAGGGCCCCAGTAGTTCTGAAATGAACAGGGCCCAATGACTGAGGGCCACCAACCAGGGGCCAAGTTCTGAAATAAAAAAAAAACATATAGATTGTTTAAAAAATGCATTTTTTTTTTGAAAAATGCAAATCATAAAGAAAAGAAAACAAAAACCCCGGGGGGCTCCACGGGCCCCCGGGCCCCAGCCCAGATCTCCCTCCCCGCCCCGGCAGAGTGCCACGAGTGCGGGAAAGGATGCCGGGGCGGAAGAAGGGGGGAAATTAAACGGATTTCAAATAAAATTAAAAAAAAAACTACAGAAAAACGACCAAGTCCCTCAAAGCAGGGGCCAAGTTCTGCAATTTAAAATAAAATAAAAGACAACAGAAAAGCGACCAAGTCCCACCAAAAAGGGTCCAAGTTCTGAAATAAAAAAAAAAAAACGAAAAAAAAAACCCCAAAAGACCCTCAGGGGCCCCGGGGCCCCGGGCCCCGGCCAGGTCTCCCGGCCCGGGCAGAGTTCCCCGAGTGCGGGTAGGATGCCTGGGCGGAAGGAAGGAAGGAAGGGGGGAGAAAATTAAACTATTGTGAAAAAAAACCCCACAGAAAAACGACTAAGTCCCACAAAACTGGGGCCAAGTTCTGAAAAAGCCATTGCTGGAAGTGCCAATGAGGACGAACCTGCTGCCCTCATCCGACCGAGAGTTCCACGGGCTCGGGCACGTTTTCAGGTTTGTCCCCCTGGCTGAGGGGGTGCGTGTAGGGCGCAGGAGACGCCGCTGGGGACACCTTCAGGAGATTGTTAGAAGCACAGCACATCAGTGGGATCCCTGGAAGTGTCCAGCGGAGATTGCAGGCTGCCTGTGGCCCAGGTGGGGAGCACCGTAGGCGGGCAGGGGAGGCGGCTCCCCCCGCTAATGACCCCCCCACCATCCAATTGTTTTTTTTTTTTTTTTTTTTTTTTCCTTCCCGTCTTTTCTCTCTCCTTGCACAGCAGTAGTCCCCGCTGAGAGATTGGGGCCCTCGTGTCTCTCTCCCTCTTTCCGATCGATCTGGCCTCTCACGTCTGAATGGGGAGGGCCCTTTGCCAACAGGCAAAGTGGTTCCTCCCGACCATCTTGCAGACCCCGGCTCTTGTGGCCGGTCCCCTATCCCGGGTTCCGCCACGGGCGGGGAGCGGCGGCGTCGCCCCTCCCCGCCACA
>NW_027455383.1:0-32500 GCF_040206685.1 Ascaphus truei
GGAATTGGGGAGAAAGATGGGGGAATTGGGGAGAAAGATGGGGGGAAATGGGGAGAAAGAAGGGGGAAATGGGGAGAAAAGAAGGGGGAATTGGGGAGAAAGAAGGGGAATTGGGGAGAAAGATGGGGGAATTGGGGAGAAAGATGGGGAATGGGGGAGAAAGAAGGGGAATTGGGGAGAAAGAAGGGGAATTGGGAGAAAGATGGGGGATATGGGGAGAAAGAAGGGGGAATTGGGGGAAAAGAAGGGGGAATTGGGGAGAAAGAAGGGGGAATTGGGGAGAAAGATGGGGGAATTGGGGAGAAAGAAGGGGGAATTGGGGAGAAAGAAGGGGAATTGGGGAGAAAGATGGGGGGATATGGGAGAAAGAAGGAATGGGGGAAAGAAGAGGGAATTGGGGAGAAAGAAGGGGGAATTGGGGTGAAAGAAGGGGGAATTGGGGAGAAAGAAGGGGAATTGGGGAGGGAATGATGGGGGATATGGGGAGAGAAGAAGAAATGGGGGGAAAGAAGGGGAATTGGGGAGAAAGAAGGGGGAATTGGGAGAAAGATGGGGGATTGGGGAGAAAGATGGGGAATTGGGGAGAAGATGGGGGATTGGGAGAAAGAAGGGGAATGGGGGAAATGAAGGTTGGGGAAGATGGGGGAATTGGGAGAAAGAGGGAATTGGGGAAAGATGGGGGAATTGGGGAGAAAGATGGGGGAATTGGGGAGAAGTTGGGGGAATTGGGTAGAAAGATGGGAATTGGGGAGAAAGAAGGGGGAATTGGGTGAAAGAAGGGGAATTGGGGGAAAAGAAGGGGGAATTGGGGAGAAAGAAGGGGGAATTGGGGGAGAAAGAAGGGGGAATTGGGGTGAAAGAAGGGGAATTGGGGAGAAAGAAGGGGAATTGGGGAGAAAGATGGGGGATATGGGGAGAAAGAAGGGGGAATTGGGGGTAAGAAGTGGGAATTGGGGTGAAAGATGGGGGAATTGGGGAGAAAGATGGGGGAATGGGGTAGAAGAAGTGGGAATTGGGGTGTAAGAATGGGGGAATGCGTGGTGAAAGAAGGGGGAATTGGGTGAAAGATGGGGGATTGGGGTGAAGAGGGGAATTGGTGTGAAAGTTGGGGAATGGGGGTTAAGAAGGGGGGATTGGGGAGAAGAGGGGATGGGGGTTAATGTGGGGGAATTGGGGAGTAAGATGGGGGAATTGGGGTGAAAGTTGGGGGGATATGGGGTGAAAGAAGGGGAATGGGGTGAAAAGATGGGGGAATTGGGGTGAAAGTAGAGGGGAATTGGGGAGAAAGTGGGGGAATTGGGGAGAAAGAAGGGGAATTGGGGAGAAAGATGGGGGATATGGGGAGAAAGATGGAAATGGGGGAAAGAGAGGGAATTGGGGAGAAAGAAGGGGGAATTGGGGAGAAAGATGGGGGAATTGGGGAGAAAGAAGGGGGGAATTGGGGAGAAAGAAGGGGGATTGGGGGAGTAGAAGGGGGATATGAGGAGAAAGAGGGGGAATGGGGGGAAAAGAAGGGGAATTGGGGAGAAAGAAGGGGGAATTGGGGAGAAAGATGGGGAATTGGGGAGAAAGAAGGGGGAATTGGGGAGAAAGATGGGGGAATTGGGGAGAAAGATGGGGGAATTGGGGAGAAAGATGGGGGAATTGGGGAGAAAGAAGGGGGAATATGGGGAGAAAGAAGGGGGAATGGGGGAGAAAGAAGGGGGAATTGGGGAGAAAGATGGGGGGATATGGGGAGAAAGAAGGAAATGGGGGGAAAGAAGAGGGAATTGGGGAGAAAGAAGGGGAATTGGGAGAAAGATGGGGAATTGGGGAGAAGAAGGGGAATTGGGGAGAAAGATGGGGGAATTGGGGAGAAAGAAGGGGGAATATGGGGAGAAAGAAGGGGGAATGGGGAGAAAGAGGGGGAATTGGGAGAAAGATGGGGGGATATGGGAGAAGATGGAAATGGGGGAAAAGAAGAGGGAATTGGGGAGAAAGAAGGGGGGAATTGGGAGAAAGAAGGGGGAATTGGGGAGAAAGAAGGGGAATTGGGGAGTAAGATGGGGGAATTGGGGAGAAAGAAGGGGGAATATGGGGAGAAAGAAGGGGGGAATGGGGGAGAAAGAAGGGGGATTGGGGAGAAAGAAGGGGGAATTGGGGAGAAAGAAGGGGAATTGGGGAGTAAGATGGGGGAATTGGGGAGAAAGAAGGGGGAATATGGGGTGAAAGAAGGGGGAATGGGGGAGAAAGAAGGGGGAATTGGGGAGAAAGATGGGGGAATTGGGGAGAAAGATGGGGGAATTGGGGTGAAAGAAGGGGGAATTGGGGAGAAAGAAGGGGGAATTGGGGAGAAAGAAGGGGGAATTAGGGAGAAAGAAGGGGAATTGGGGAGAAAGATGGGGAATTGGGGAGAAAGAAGGGGAATTGGGGAGAAAGATGGGGGGAATTGGGGAGAAATAATTGGGAATTGGGGAGAAAGAAGGGGGAATTGGGGAGAAAGAAGGGGGAATTGGGGAGAAAGAAGGGGATTGGGGAGAAAGATGAGGGAATATGGGAGAAAGAAGGGGAATTGGGGAGAAAGATGGGGAATTGGGGAGAAAGATGAGGGAATATGGGGAGAAAGAAGGGGGAATTGGGGAGAAAGATGGGGAATGGGGAGAAAGATGGGGGAATATGGGGTTAAAGAAGGGGGAATTGGGGAGAAAGATGGGGGAATGGGGAGAAAGATGGGGGAATATGGGGTTAAGAAGGGGGAATTGGGGAGAAACAAGGGGGAATTGGGGAGAAAGATGGGGAATTGGGGAGAAAGAAGGGGGAATATGGGGAGAAAGAAGGGGGAATTGGGTGAAAGAAGGGGAATATGGGGAGAAAGAAGGGGGAATTGGGGTGAAAGAAGGGGAATTGGGGAGAAAGATGAGGGAATATGGGGAGAAAGAAGGGGAATTGGGGAGAAAGATGGGGGAATGGGAGAAAGATGGGGGAATATGGGGTTAAGAAGGGGGAATTGGGGAGAAAGATGGGGGAATGGGGAGAAAGATGGGGGAATATGGGGTTAAAGAAGGGGGAATTGGGAGAAACAAGGGGGAATTGGGGAGAAAGATGGGGAATTGGGAGAAAGATGGGGAATATGGGGAGAAAGACTGGGAATTGGGGAGAAAGATGGGGAATGGGGTTAAAGATGGGGGAATGGGGGAGAAAGAAGGGGAATTGGGAGAAAGATGGGGGAATTGGGAGAAAGAAGGGGAATTGGGGAGAAAGATGGGGGAATGGGGGTTAAAGATGGGGGAATGGGGAGAAAGAAGGGGGAATTGGGAGAAAGATGGGGGAATTGGGGAGAAAGAAGGGGGAATTGGGAGAAAGATTGGGGAATTGGGGTGAAAGAATGGGGAATTGGGGAGAAAGAAGGGGGAATTAGGGAGAAAGATGGGGAATTGGGGAGAAAGAATGGGGAATTGGGGTTAAAGATGGGGGAATTGGGTAGAATGATGGGGGAATTGGGAGAAAGAAGGGGAATTGGGGGATAAAGAAGTGGGAATTGGGGAGAAAGATGGGGGAATTGGGGAGAAAGATGGGGGGAATTGGGAGAAAGATGGAATGGGGAAAAGAAGGGGGAATTGGGGAGAAAGAAGGGGGAGTTGGGGTGAAGAAGGGGGAATTGGGGGAAAGATGGGGAATTGGGAGAAAGATGTGGAATTGGGTAGAAAGAAGGGGATATTGGGGAGAAAGAAGGGGGAATTGGGGAGAAAGAAGGGGGAATTGGGGAGAAAGAATGGGGAATTGGGGAGAAAGATGGGGGAATTGGGGAGAAAGAAGTGGGAATTGGGGAGAAAGATGGGGGAATTGGGGAGAAAGAAGGGGAATTGGGGAGAAAGATGGGGGGATATGGGGAGAAAGAAGGGGGCATGGGGGAAAAAGAAGGGGAATTGGGGAGAAAGAAGGGGGAATTGGGGAGAAAGATGGGGGAATTGGGGAGAAAGAAGGGGAATTGGGGAGAAAGAAGGGGGAATTGGGGAGAAAGAAGGGGAATTGGGGAGAAAGATGGGGATATGGGAGAAAGAAGGGGGAATGGGGGAAAAAGAAGTGGGAATTGGGGAGAAAGAAGGGGAATTGGGAGAAAGATGGGGAATTGGGGAGAAAGAAGGGGGAATTGGGAGAAAGAAGGGGAATTGGGAGAAAGATGGGGGATATGGGAGAAAGAAGGAAATGGGGGGAAAAGAAGAGGGAATTGGGGAGAAAGAAGGGGGAATTGGGGAGAAAGATGGGGGAATTGGTGAGAAGAAGGGGGAATTGGGGAGAAAGAAGGGGAATTGGGGAGTAAGATGGGGGGATATGAGGAGAAAGAAGGAAATGGGGGAAAGAAGAGGGAATTGGGAGAAAGAAGGGGGAATTGGGGAGAAAGATGGGGGAATTGGGGAGAAAGAAGGGGGAATTGGGAGAAAGAAGGGGAATTGGGGAGAAAGATGGGGGATATGGGGAGAAAGAAGGAAATGGGGGAAAAGAAGAGGGAATTGGGGAGAAAGAAGGGGGAATTGGGTAGAAAGATGGGGAATTGGGGAGAAAGAAGGGGAATTGGGTAGAAAGAAGGGGAATTGGGAGAAAGAAGGGGGAATTGGTGAGAAAGATGGGGGAATTGGGGAGAAGAAGGGGGAATTGGGGAGAAAGAAGGGGAATTGGGGAGTAAGATGGGGGGGATATGAGGAGAAAGAAGGGGGAATGGGGGAAAAAGAAGGGGGAATTGGGTAGAAAGATGGGGAATTGGGGAGAAAGAAGGGGGAATTGGGGAGAAAGATGGGGGAATTGGGGAGAAAGATGGGGAATTGGGGAGAAAGAAGGGGGAATTGGGGAGAAAGAAGGGGGAATTGGGGAGAAAGAAGGGGGAATATGGGGAGAAAGAAGGGGGATTGGGGAGAAAGAAGGGGGAATTGGGGAGAAAGAAGGGGGAATTGGGGTGAAAGATGGGGATATTGGGAGAAGATGGGGAATTTGGAGAAAGAAGGGGAATTGGGGAGAAAGATGGGGGAATTGGGGAGAAAGATGGGGGAATGGGGGAGAAAGAAGTGGGAATTGGGGAGAAAGAATGGGGAATGGGGGAGAAAGAAGGGGGAATTGGGAGAAAGAAGGGGGAATTGGGGAGAAAGAAGGGGAATTGGAGAGAAAGTAGGGGGAATGGGGGTTAAAGAAGGGGGAATTGGGGAGAAAGAAGGGGGAATGGGGGAGAAAGAAGGGGGAATTGGAGAGAAAGAAGGGGGAATGGGGTTTAAAGAATGGGGAATTGGGGAGAAAGAAGGGGAATTGGGAGAAAGATGGGGGGATATGGGGAGAAGAAGGGGGAATGGGGAAAAAGAAGGGGAATTGGGGAGAAAGAAGCGGGAATTGGGGAGAAAGATGGGGGAATTGGGAGAAAGAAGGGGAATTGGGGAGAAAGATGGGGGAATTGGGGAGAAAGATGGGGAATTGGGGAGAAAGAAGGGGGAATTGGGGAGAAAGAAGGGGAATTGGGGAGTAAGATGGGGGGATATGAGGAGAAAGAAGGGGGAATGGGGGAAAAGAAGGGGGAATTGGGGAGAAAGAAGGGGGAATTGGGAGAAAGAAGGGGGAATTGGGGAGAAAGATGGGGGAATTGGGGAGAAAGAAGGGGAATTGGGGAGAAAGAAGGGGGAATTGGGGAGAAAGAAGGGGGAATTGGGAGAAAGAAGGGGGAATTGGGGAGAAAGATGGGGAATATGGGGAGAAAGACGGGAATTGGGGAGAAAGATGGGGGAATTGGGGAGAAAGAAGGGGAATTGGGGAGAAAGAAGGGGAATTGGGAGAAAGATGGGGGATATGGGGAGAAAGAAGAAATGGGGGAAAAGAAGAGGGAATTGGGGAGAAAGATGGGGGAATTGGGGAGAAAGATGGGGGAATTGGGGAGAAAGAAGGGGAATTGGGGAGAAAGATGGGGGGATATGGGAGAAAGAAGGAAATGGGGGGAAAAGAAGAGGGAATTGGGGAGAAAGAAGGGGGAATTGGGGAGAAAGAAGGGGGAATTGGGGAGAAGAAGGGGAATTGGGGAGTAAGATGGGGGGATATGAGGAGAAAGAAGGGGGAATGGGGTAAAAGAAGGGGGAATTGGGGAGAAAGATGGGGAATTGGGGAGAAAGAAGGGGGAATTGGGGAGAAAGATGGGGGAATTGGGGAGAAAGATGGGGGAATTGGGGAGAAAGAAGGGGAATTGGGGTGAAAGATGGGGGAATTGGGGAGAAAGAAGGGGAATTGGGGAGTAAGATGGGGGATATGAGGAAAGAAGGGGGAATGGGGGAAAAAGAAGGGGGAATTGGGTAGAAAGATGGGGAATTGGGGAGAAAGAAGGGGGAATTGGGGAGAAAGATGGGGGAATTGGGGAGAAAGATGGGGAATTGGGGAGAAAGAAGGGGGAATTGGGGAGAAAGAAGGGGAATTGGGGAGAAAGAAGGGGGAATATGGGAGAAAGAAGGGGGAATTGGGAGAAAGAAGGGGGAATTGGGGAGAAAGAAGGGGGAATTGGGGAGAAAGAAGGGGGAATATGGGGAGAAAGAAGGGGGAATTGGGGAGAAGATGGGGGAATTGGGGAGAAAGAAGGGGAATTGGGGAGAAAGAAGTGGGAATTGGGGAGAAAGAAGGGGGAATTGGGGAGAAAGAAGGGGGAATTGGGGAGAAAGAAGGGGAATTGGGGAGAAAGAAGGGGGAATATGGGGAGAAAGAAGGGGAATTGGGGAGAAAGAATGGGAATTGGGGAGAAAGAAGGGGGAATTGGGGAGAAAGAAGGGGGAATATGGGGAGAAAGAAGGGGGAATTGGGGAGAAAGATGGGGGAATTGGGGAGAAAGATGGGGAATTGGGGAGAAAGATGGGGAATTGGGGAGAAAGAAGGGGGAATGGGGGAGAAAGAAGGGGGAATTGGGGAGAAAGAAGGGGGAATTGGGGAGAAAGAATGGGGAATTGGAGAGAAAGTAGGGGGAATGGGGGTTAAAGAAGGGGGAATTGGGGAGAAAGAAGGGGGAATTGGAGAGAAAGAAGGGGAATGGGGTTTAAAGAATGGGGAATTGGGGAGAAAGAAGGGGAATTGGGGAGAAAGATGGGGGGATATGGGGAGAAAGAAGGGGGAATGGGGAAAAAGAAGCGGGAATTGGGGAGAAAGATGGGGGAATTGGGGAGAAAGAAGGGGGAATTGGGGAGAAAGAAGGGGAATTGGGGAGAAAGATGGGGTGATATGGGGAGAAAGAAGGAAATGGGGGGAAAAGAAGAGGGAATTGGGGAGAAAGATGGGGGAATTGGGGAGAAAGATGGGGAATTGGGGAGAAAGAAGGGGGAATTGGGGAGAAAGAAGGGGAATTGGGGAGTAAGATGGGGGGATATGAGGAGAAAGAAGGGGGAATGGGGGAAAAAGAAGGGGGAATTGGGGAGAAAGAAGGGGGAATTGGGGAGAAAGATGGGGAATTGGGGAGAAAGAAGGGGAATTGGGGAGAAAGATGGGGGAATTGGGGAGAAAGATGGGGAATTGGGGAGAAAGAAGGGGAATTGGGGAGAAAGAAGGGGGAATTGGGGAGAAAGAAGGGGGAATTGGGGAGAAAGAAGGGGAAATATGGGGAGAAAGAAGGGGGAATTGGCGAGAAAGAAGGGGGAATTGGGGAGAAAGAAGGGGGAATATGGGGAGAAAGAAGGGGGAATTGGGGAGAAAGAAGGGGGAATTGGGGAGAAAGAAGGGGGAATTGGGGAGAAAGAAGGGGGAATATGGGGAGAAAGAAGGGGGAATTTGGGAGAAAGAAGGGGAAATTGGGGAGAAAGATGGGGGAATGGGGGAGAAAGAAGTGGGAATTGGGGAGAAAGAAGGGGAATTGGGGAGAAAGAAGGGGGAATGGGGGAGAAAGAAGGGGGAATTGGGGAGAAAGAAGGGGGAATTGGGGAGAAAGAAGGGGGAATTGGAGAGAAAGAAGGGGGAATGGGGGTTAAAGAAGGGGGAATTGGGGAGAAAGAAGGGGGAATGGGGGTTAAAGAAGGGGGAATTGGGGAGAAAGAAGGGGAAAATGGGGAGAAAGATGGGGGAATTGGGGAGAAAGAAGGAAATGGGGGGAAAAGAAGGGGGAATTGGGGAGAAAGAAGGAAATGGGGGGAAAAGAAGGGGGAATTGGGGAGAAAGAAAGAAGGGGAATTGGGGAGAAATAAGGGGGAATTGGGGAGAAATAAGGGGGAATTGGGGAGAAAGATGGGGGAATGGGGGTTAAAGAAGGGGGAATTGGGGAGAAAGAAGGGGAAAATTGGGAGAAAGAAGGGGGAATATGGGGAGAAAGAAGGGGGAATTGGAGAGAAAGATGGGGAATTGGGGAGAAAGAAGGGGGAATTGGAGAGAAAGAAGGGGGAATGGGGGTTAAAGAAGGGGGAATTGGGGAGAAAGAAGGGGAAAATGGGGAGAAAGAAGGGGGAATTGGAGAGAAAGATGGGGAATTGGGGAGAAAGATGGGGGAATTGGGGAGAAAGAAGGGGGAATTGGGGAGAAAGATGGGGGAATTGGAGAGAAAGAAGGGGGAATTGGGGAGAAAGAAGGGGGAATATGGGGAGAAAGAAGGGGGAATTGGAGAGAAAGATGGGGAATTGGGGAGAAAGAAGTGGGAATTGGGGAGAAAGAAGGGGGAATTGGGGAGAAAGATGGGGGAATTGGAGAGAAAGAAGGGGGAATTGGGGAGAAAGAAGGGGGAATATGGGGAGAAAGAAGGGGGAATTGGGGAGAAAGAAGGGGGAATTGGGGAGAAAGAAGGGGAATGGGGGAGAAAGAAGGGGGAATTGGGGAGAAAAAAGGGGGAATATGGGGAGAAAGAAGGGGGAATTGGGGAGAAAGAAGGGGGAATTGGGGAGAAAGAAGGGGGAATATGGGGAGAAAGAAGGGGGAATTGGGGAGAAAGAAGGGGGAATTGGGGAGAAAGAAGGGGGAATTGGGGAGAAAGTTGGGGAATTGGGGAGAAAGAAGGGGAAATTGGAGAGAAAGAAGGGGGAATGGGGGTTAAAGAATGGGGAATTGGGGAGAAAGAAGGGGAAAATGGGGAGAAAGATGGGGAATATGGGGAGAAAGAAGGGGGAATTGGAGAGAAAGATGGGGAATTGGGGAGAAAGAAGTGGGAATTGGGGAGAAAGAAGGGGGAATTGGGGAGAAAGATGGGGGAATTGGAGAGAAAGAAGGGGAATTGGGGAGAAAGAAGGGGGAATATGGGGAGAAAGAAGGGGGAATTGGGGAGAAAGAAGTGGGAATTGGGGAGAAAGAAGGGGGAATATGGGGAGAAAGAAGGGGGAATTGGGGAGAAAGGAGGGGGAATTGGGGAGAAAGAAGGGGGAATTTGGGAGAAAGAAGGGGGAATTGGGGAGAAAGATGGGGGAATATGGGGAGAAAGAAGGGGGAATGGGGGTTAAAGAAGGGGAATTGGGGGGGGGAGAAAAAAGGGGAATTGGGGAGAAGAGGGAGAGAGAAGAGAAATGGGAATGGGATTGTGGAGGAGGAGAGAAAGGGGGGCGAGAAGAGGGAATAGAGGAAAAGGGGGGATGGAGAAGAGCAAATGGGGGAGAGCAAGGAGGAGAGAGGAAGAGAATAGGGGGGGGGAAAGAAAGGGAATGGGGGGGGAATGGGGGAGAATGGGGAAGGAGAAGAGAAACTGGTGAAGAGGGGGGGGGGGGCAGAGAAGATCAACAGCTCTTGTTGCTCTGTGTAACCCTTAATAAATTGCTATGTTACTCTGTGTAACCATTATTACATTTCCAGAGGTTGTAATGGGTTACTCGGAGTAACTTGTATTACATTGCTCTGTGTTTCCCTTATTACATCTCTAGCTGTCCCAATGTTACTCTGTGTAACATCTCACTGTATTGGTATATAGCTTGGTGTTCCTATCCCTGCAGTTCGGTGTCACTATATCGTCCCCTGAATGAGTGACCCAGTGTATTAGTCTCTGTTATGTGCTATACGCAGGTATTAGTACTGTAAGTACTCCTTAGCCCTGTACTATGCAGGAATTATTAATACTGTGGCATACAGGTCATTTGTTTTGATCAGAGCTCCCTCTGCTGGCCAATCACAGAAATGATTCACCTGGTAAATAAGATGCTACACTGTTACTGGTTGTTACTAGCTCTGTTACTACTGTATGTATCATTGTAACCGGTTCATTGTATTAACTCTATATGTTACTCTGTTACTATATGTAACCTTTTCATTGCATTTGCTGTATATGTTACTCTGTTACTATATGTAACCATTTCATTGCATTTGCTGTATATGTTACTCTGTTACTATATGTAACCATTTCATTGCATTTACTGTATATGTTACTCTGTTACGATATGTAACCATTTCATTGTATAACTATATGTGGCTGTCCGATACTACAGGCTACTGATATAACTCTATATTACCCTGTTACTATGTAACTGTTTTATTATATAACTCTTTGTTACTCTGTTACTATATGTGGCTGTCCGATACTACAGGTTTCTTATTATATAACTCTATATTACTTTGTTACTATGTAACTGTTTTGTTTTATATGACTCAATGTTACTCTGTTACTATTCTAACCTGTTTTATTATATAACTACATGTTACAGTTACTCTATCTAACAGTTTATTATATAACGTTGTTACTCTCTGACTGTATGTAACAATTTCATTATGTATTATATACTCTGTCCCTATATGTAACCATTTTATTATATAATTGCATAATTCTGTCACTATATGTAACCGTTTCATTATATAACTACATATTACTCTGTCACTATATGTAACCGTTTCATTATATAACTGCATATTACTCTGTCCCTATATGTAACCGTTTCATTATATAACTGCATAATACTTTTATGTAACTATTTTAGATGGGAAAGGTATACAGGGATATACCAAATAAGTATACATGGGAAGGATGTTGATCCAGGGATTAATCCGATTGCCAATTCTTGGAGTCAGGAAGGAATTAATTTTTCCCCTTAATGGGGTTTTTTGTTTGCCTTCCTCTGGATCAATAAGTAAGTATAGATATAGAATAAAGTATCTGTTGTCTAAATTTAGCATAGGTTGAACTTGATGGACCTATGTCTTTTTTCAACCTAATCTACTATGTAACTATGTAACTCTGTCACTATATGTAAACGTTTCATTATATAACTGCACATTACTCTGTCCCTATATGTAACCGTTTCCTTACATAACTGCATATCACTCTGTCACTATATGTAACAGTTTCATTATATAACTGCATATTACTTTGTCACTATATGTAACCGTTTCATTATATAACTGCATATTACTCTGTCCCTATATGTAACCGTTTCATTATATAACTGCATATTACTCTGTCACTATATGTAACCGTTTCATTATATAACTGAATATTACTCTGTCCCTATATGTAAACGTTTCGTTATATAACTGCATATTACTCTGTCCCTATATGTAACCGTTTCATTATATAACTGCATATTACTCTGTCACTATATGTAACCGTTTCATTATATAACTGCATATTACTCTGTCACTATATGTAACCGTTTCATTATATAACTGCATATTACTCTGTCCCTATATGTAACCGTTTCATTATATAACTGCATATTACTCTGTCCCTATATGTAACCGTTTCATTATATAACTGCATATTACTCTGTCACTATATGTAACCGTTTCATTATATAACTGCATATTACTCTGTCACTATATGTAACCGTTTCATTATATAACTGCATATTACTCTGTCCCTATATGTAACCGTTTCATTATATAACTGCATATTACTCTGTCCCTATATGTAACCGTTTCATTATATAACTGCATATTACTCTGTCTCTATATGTAACTGTTTCATTATATAACTGCAAATTACTCTGTCAATTTATGTAACCGTTTCATTATATAACTGCATATTACTCTGTCCCTATATGTAACCGTTTCATTATATAACTGCATATTACTCTGTCCCTATATGTTCCCGTTTCATTATATAACTGCATATTACTCTGTCACTATATGTAACCGTTTCATTATATAACTGCATATTACTCTGTCAATTTATGTAACCGTTTCATTATATAACTGCATATTACTCTGTCCCTATATGTAACCATTTCATTATATAACTGCATATTACTCTGTCACTATATGTAACCGTTTCATTATATAACTGCATATTACTCTGTCACTATATGTAACCGTTTCATTATATAACTGCATATTACTCTGTCACTATATGTAACCGTTTCATTATATAACTGCATAATACTCTGTCACTATATGTAACCGTTTCATTATATAACTGCATAATACTCTGTCACTATATGTAACCGTTTCATTATATAACTGCATAATACTCTGTCACTATATGTAACCGTTTCATTATATAACTGCATATTACTCTGTCACTATATGTAACCGTTTCATTATATAACTGCATATTACTCTGTCACTATATGTAACCGTTTCATTATATAACTGCATAATACTCTGTCACTATATGTAACCGTTTCATTATATAACTGCATAATACTCTGTCACTATATGTAACCGTTTCATTATATAACTGCATAATACTCTGTCCCTATATGTAACCGTTTCATTATATAACTGCATATTACTCTGTCCCTATATGTAACCGTTTCATTATATAACTGCATAATACTCTGTCACTATATGTAACCGTTTCATTATATAACTGCATATTACTCTGTCACTATATGTAACCGTTTCATAATATAACTGCATATTACTCTGTCACTATATGTAACCGTTTCATTATATAACTGCATATTACTCTGTCCCTATATGTAACCGTTTCATTATATAACTGCATATTACTCTGTCACTATATGTAACCATTTCATTATATAACTGCATATTACTCTGTCCCTATATGTAACCGTTTCATTATATAACTGCATATTACTCTGTCCCTATATGTAACCGTTTCATTATATAACGGTATATTACTCTGTCCCTATATGTAACCGTTTCATTATATAACTGCATATTACTCTATCACTATATGTAACCGTTTCATTATATAACTGCATAATACTCTGTCACTATATGTAACCGTTTCATTATATAACTGCATATTACTCTGTCCCTATATGTAACCGTTTTATTATATAACTGCATATTACTCTGTCCCTATATGTAACCGTTTCATTATATAACTGCATATTACTCTGTCACTATATGTAACCGTTTCATTATATAACTGCATAATACTCTGTCCCTATATGTAACCGTTTCATTATATAACTGCATATTACTCTGTCACTATATGTAACCGTTTCATTATATAACTGCATAATACTCTGTCACTATATGTAACCGTTTCATTATATAACTGCATATTACTCTGTCCCTATATGTAAACGTTTCGTTATATAACTGCATATTACTCTGTCACTATATGTAACCGTTTCATTATATAACTGCATATTACTCTATCCCTATATGTAACCGTTTTATTATATAACTGCATATTACTCTGTCACTATATGTAACCGTTTCATTATATAACTGCATAATACTCTGTCCCTATATGTAACCGTTTCATTATATAACTGCATATTACTCTGTCACTATATGTAACCGTTTCATTATATAACTGCATATTACTCTGTCACTATATGTAACCGTTTCATTATATAACTGCATATTACTCTGTCCCTATATGTAACCGTTTCATTATATAACTGCATATTACTCTGTCACTATATGTAACCGTTTTATTGTATAACTGCATATTACTCTGTCACTATATGTAACCGTTTCATTATATAACTGCATATTACTCTGTCCCTCTATGTTACCGTTTCATTATATAACGGTATATTACTCTGTCACTATATGTAACCATTTCATTATATAACTGCATATTACTCTGTCACTATATGTAACCATTTCATTATATAACTGCATATTACTCTGTCACTATATGTAACCATTTCATTATATAACTGTATATTACTCTGTCCCTATATGTAACCGTTTCATTATATAACTGCATATTACTCTGTCACTATATGTAACCGTTTCATTATATAACTGCATATTACTCTGTCACTATATGTAACCGTTTCATTATATAACTGCATATTACTCTGTCACTATATGTAACCGTTTCATTATATAACTGCATATTACTCTGTCACTATATGTAACCGTTTCATTATATAACTGCATATTACTCTGTCACTATATGTAACCGTTTCATTATATAACTGCATATTACTCTGTCACTATATGTAACCGTTTCATTATATAACTGCATATTACTCTGTCACTATATGTAACCATTTCATTATATAACTGCATATTACTCTGTCACTATATGTAACCGTTTCATTATATAACTGCATATTACTCTGTCACTATATGTAACCGTTTCATTATATAACTGCATATCACTCTGTCACTATATGTAACCGTTTCATTATATAACTGCATAATACTCTGTCACTATATGTAACCGTTTCATTATATAACTGCATATTACTCTGTCCCTATATGTAACCGTTTCATTATATAACTGCATATTACTCTGTCCCTATATGTAACCGTTTCATTATATAACTGCATATTACTCTGTCCCTCTATGTAACCGTTTCATTATATAACGGTATATTACTCTGTCACTATATGTAACCATTTCATTATATAACTGCATATTACTCTGTCACTATATGTAACCGTTTCATTATATAACTGCATATTACTCTGTCACTATATGTAACCGTTTCATTATATAACTGCATATTACTCTGTCCCTATATGTAACCGTTTCATTATATAACTGCATATTTCTCTGTCCCTCTATGTAACCGTTTCATTATATAACGGTATATTACTCTGTCACTATATGTAACCGTTTCATTATATAACTGCATATTACTCTGTCACTATATGTAACCGTTTCATTATATAACTGCATATTACTCTGTCACTATATGTAACCGTTTCATTATATAACTGCATATTACTCTGTCCCTATATGTAACCGTTTCATTATATAACTGCATATTACTCTGTCACTATATGTAACCGTTTCATTATATAACTGCATAATACTCTGTCACTATATGTAACCGTTTCATTATATAACTGCATATTACTCTGTCACTATATGTAACCGTTTCATTATATAACTGCATATTACTCTGTCACTATATGTAACCGTTTCATTATATAACTGCATATTACTCTGTCACTATATGTAACCGTTTCATTATATAACTGCATATTACTCTGTCACTATATGTAACCGTTTCATTATATAACTGCATATTACTCTGTCACTATATGTAACCGTTTCATTATATAACTGCATATTACTCTGTCCCTATATGTAACCGTTTCATTATATAACTGCATAATACTCTGACACTATATGTAACCGTTTCATTATATAACTGCATATTACTCTGTCACTATATGTAACCGTTTCATTATATAACTGCATATTACTCTGTCACTATATGTAACCGTTTCATTATATAACTGCATATTACTCTGTCACTATATGTAACCGTTTCATTATATAACTGCATATTACTCTGTCACTATATGTAACCGTTTCATTATATAACTGCATATTACTCTGTCAATTTATGTAACCGTTTCATTATATAACTGCATATTACTCTGTCCCTATATGTAACCATTTCATTATATAACTGCATATTACTCTGTCACTATATGTAACCGTTTCATTATATAACTGCATATTACTCTGTCACTATATGTAACCGTTTCATTATATAACTGCATATTACTCTGTCACTATATGTAACCGTTTCATTATATAACTGCATAATACTCTGTCACTATATGTAACCGTTTCATTATATAACTGCATAATACTCTGTCACTATATGTAACCGTTTCATTATATAACTGCATAATACTCTGTCACTATATGTAACCGTTTCATTATATAACTGCATATTACTCTGTCACTATATGTAACCGTTTCATTATATAACTGCATATTACTCTGTCACTATATGTAACCGTTTCATTATATAACTGCATAATACTCTGTCACTATATGTAACCGTTTCATTATATAACTGCATAATACTCTGTCACTATATGTAACCGTTTCATTATATAACTGCATAATACTCTGTCCCTATATGTAACCGTTTCATTATATAACTGCATATTACTCTGTCCCTATATGTAACCGTTTCATTATATAACTGCATAATACTCTGTCACTATATGTAACCGTTTCATTATATAACTGCATATTACTCTGTCACTATATGTAACCGTTTCATAATATAACTGCATATTACTCTGTCACTATATGTAACCGTTTCATTATATAACTGCATATTACTCTGTCCCTATATGTAACCGTTTCATTATATAACTGCATATTACTCTGTCACTATATGTAACCATTTCATTATATAACTGCATATTACTCTGTCCCTATATGTAACCGTTTCATTATATAACTGCATATTACTCTGTCCCTATATGTAACCGTTTCATTATATAACGGTATATTACTCTGTCCCTATATGTAACCGTTTCATTATATAACTGCATATTACTCTATCACTATATGTAACCGTTTCATTATATAACTGCATAATACTCTGTCACTATATGTAACCGTTTCATTATATAACTGCATATTACTCTGTCCCTATATGTAACCGTTTTATTATATAACTGCATATTACTCTGTCCCTATATGTAACCGTTTCATTATATAACTGCATATTACTCTGTCACTATATGTAACCGTTTCATTATATAACTGCATAATACTCTGTCCCTATATGTAACCGTTTCATTATATAACTGCATATTACTCTGTCACTATATGTAACCGTTTCATTATATAACTGCATAATACTCTGTCACTATATGTAACCGTTTCATTATATAACTGCATATTACTCTGTCCCTATATGTAAACGTTTCGTTATATAACTGCATATTACTCTGTCACTATATGTAACCGTTTCATTATATAACTGCATATTACTCTATCCCTATATGTAACCGTTTTATTATATAACTGCATATTACTCTGTCACTATATGTAACCGTTTCATTATATAACTGCATAATACTCTGTCCCTATATGTAACCGTTTCATTATATAACTGCATATTACTCTGTCACTATATGTAACCGTTTCATTATATAACTGCATATTACTCTGTCACTATATGTAACCGTTTCATTATATAACTGCATATTACTCTGTCCCTATATGTAACCGTTTCATTATATAACTGCATATTACTCTGTCACTATATGTAACCGTTTTATTGTATAACTGCATATTACTCTGTCACTATATGTAACCGTTTCATTATATAACTGCATATTACTCTGTCCCTCTATGTTACCGTTTCATTATATAACGGTATATTACTCTGTCACTATATGTAACCATTTCATTATATAACTGCATATTACTCTGTCACTATATGTAACCATTTCATTATATAACTGCATATTACTCTGTCACTATATGTAACCATTTCATTATATAACTGTATATTACTCTGTCCCTATATGTAACCGTTTCATTATATAACTGCATATTACTCTGTCACTATATGTAACCGTTTCATTATATAACTGCATATTACTCTGTCACTATATGTAACCGTTTCATTATATAACTGCATATTACTCTGTCACTATATGTAACCGTTTCATTATATAACTGCATATTACTCTGTCACTATATGTAACCGTTTCATTATATAACTGCATATTACTCTGTCACTATATGTAACCGTTTCATTATATAACTGCATATTACTCTGTCACTATATGTAACCGTTTCATTATATAACTGCATATTACTCTGTCACTATATGTAACCATTTCATTATATAACTGCATATTACTCTGTCACTATATGTAACCGTTTCATTATATAACTGCATATTACTCTGTCACTATATGTAACCGTTTCATTATATAACTGCATATCACTCTGTCACTATATGTAACCGTTTCATTATATAACTGCATAATACTCTGTCACTATATGTAACCGTTTCATTATATAACTGCATATTACTCTGTCCCTATATGTAACCGTTTCATTATATAACTGCATATTACTCTGTCCCTATATGTAACCGTTTCATTATATAACTGCATATTACTCTGTCCCTCTATGTAACCGTTTCATTATATAACGGTATATTACTCTGTCACTATATGTAACCATTTCATTATATAACTGCATATTACTCTGTCACTATATGTAACCGTTTCATTATATAACTGCATATTACTCTGTCACTATATGTAACCGTTTCATTATATAACTGCATATTACTCTGTCCCTATATGTAACCGTTTCATTATATAACTGCATATTTCTCTGTCCCTCTATGTAACCGTTTCATTATATAACGGTATATTACTCTGTCACTATATGTAACCGTTTCATTATATAACTGCATATTACTCTGTCACTATATGTAACCGTTTCATTATATAACTGCATATTACTCTGTCACTATATGTAACCGTTTCATTATATAACTGCATATTACTCTGTCCCTATATGTAACCGTTTCATTATATAACTGCATATTACTCTGTCACTATATGTAACCGTTTCATTATATAACTGCATAATACTCTGTCACTATATGTAACCGTTTCATTATATAACTGCATATTACTCTGTCACTATATGTAACCGTTTCATTATATAACTGCATATTACTCTGTCACTATATGTAACCGTTTCATTATATAACTGCATATTACTCTGTCACTATATGTAACCGTTTCATTATATAACTGCATATTACTCTGTCACTATATGTAACCGTTTCATTATATAACTGCATATTACTCTGTCACTATATGTAACCGTTTCATTATATAACTGCATATTACTCTGTCCCTATATGTAACCGTTTCATTATATAACTGCATAATACTCTGACACTATATGTAACCGTTTCATTATATAACTGCATATTACTCTGTCACTATATGTAACCGTTTCATTATATAACTGCATATTACTCTGTCACTATATGTAACCGTTTCATTATATAACTGCATATTACTCTGTCACTATATGTAACCGTTTCATTATATAACTGCATATTACTCTGTCACTATATGTAACCGTTTCATTATATAACTGCATATTATTACTCTGTCACTATATGTAACCGTTTCATTATATAACTGCATATTACTCTGTCACTATATGTAACCGTTTCATTATATAACTGCATATTATTACTCTGTCACTATATGTAACCATTTCATTATATAACTGCATATTACTCTGTCACTATATGTAACCGTTTCATTATATAACTGCATATTACTCTGTCCCTATATGTAACCGTCTCCTTACATAACTGCATAATACTCTGTCCCTATATGTAACCGTTTCATTATATAACTGCATATTACTCTGTCACTATATGTAACCGTTTCATTATATATCTGCATATTACTCTGTCCCTATATGTAACCGTTTCATTATATAACTGCATATTACTCTGTCCCTATATGTAACCATTTCATTATATAACTGCATATTACTCTGTCACTATATGTAACCGTTTCATTATATAACTGCATATTACTCTGTCACTGTATGTAACCGTTTCATTATATAACTGCATATTACTCTGTCACAGTATGTAACCGTTTCATTATATAACTGCATATTACTCTGTCACTATATGTAACCGTTTCATTATATAACTGCATATCACTCTGTCACTATATGTAACCGTTTGATTATATAACTGCATATCACTCTGTCACTATATGTAACCGTTTCATTATATAACTGCATATTACTCTGTCACTATATGTAACCGTTTCATTATATAACTGCATATTACTCTGTCACTATATGTAACCGTTTCATTATATAACTGCATATTACTCTGTCACTATATGTAACCGTTTCATTATATAACTGCATATCACTCTGTCACTATATGTAACCGTTTCATTATATAACTGCATATTACTCTGTCACTATATGTAACCGTTTCATTATATAACTGCATATTACTCTGTCACTATATGTAACCGTTTCATTATATAACTGCATATTACTCTGTCACTATATGTAACCGTTTCATTATATAACTGCATATCACTCTGTCCCTATATGTAACCGTTTCATTATATAACTGCATATTACTCTGTCACTATATGTAACCGTTTCATTATATAACTGCATATCACTCTGTCACTATATGTAACCGTTTCATTATATAACTGCATATCACTCTGTCACTATATGTAACCGTTTCATTATATAACTGCATATCACTCTGTCACTATATGTAACCGTTTCATTATATAACTGCATATTACTCTGTCACTATATGTAACCGTTTCATTATATAACTGCATATTACTCTGTCACTATATGTAACCGTTTCATTATATAACTGCATATCACTCTGTCACTATATGTAACCGTTTCATTATATAACTGCATATCACTCTGTCACTATATGTAACCGTTTCATTATATAACTGCATATTACTCTGTCCCTATATGTAACCGTTTCATTATATAACTGCATATCACTCTGTCACTATATGTAACCGTTTCATTATATAACTGCATATCACTCTGTCACTATATGTAACCGTTTCATTATATAACTGCATATTACTCTGTCACTATATGTAACCGTTTCATTATATAACTGCATATTACTCTGTCACTATATGTAACCGTTTCATTATATAACTGCATATTACTCTGTCACTATATGTAACCGTTTCATTATATAACTGCATATCACTCTGTCACTATATGTAACCGTTTCATTATATAACTGCATATCACTCTGTCACTATATGTAACCGTTTCATTATATAACTGCATATTACTCTGTCACTATATGTAACCGTTTCATTATATAACTGCATATTACTCTGTCCCTATATGTAACCGTTTCATTATATAACTGCATATTACTCTGTCCCTATATGTAACCGTTTCATTATATAACTGCATATTACTCTGTCCCTATATGTAACCGTTTCATTATATAACGCATATTATTACTCTGTCACTATACAGTATGTAACCGTTTCATTATATAACTGCATATTACTCTGTCACTATATGTAACCGTTTCATTATATAACTGCATATTACTCTGTCACTATATGTAACCGTTTCATTATATAACGCATATTATTACTCTGTCACTATACAGTATGTAACCGTTTCATTATATAACTGCATATTACTCTGTCACTATATGTAACCGTTTCATTATATAACTGCATATTACTCTGTCACTATATGTAACCGTTTCATTATATAACTGCATATTACTCTGTCCCTATATGTAACCGTTTCATTATATAACTGCATATTACTCTGTCACTATATGTAACCGTTTCATTATATAACGCATATTACTCTGTCCCTATATGTAACCGTTTCATTATATAACTGCATATTACTCTGTCACTATATGTAACCGTTTCATTATATAACTGCATATTACTCTGTCACTATATGTAACCGTTTCATTATATAACTGCATAATACTTTGTCCCTATATGTAACCGTTTCATTATATAACTGCATATCACTCTGTCACTATATGTAACCGTTTCATTATATAACTGCATAATACTCTGTCACTATATGTAACCGTTTCATTATATAACTGCATATCACTCTGTCACTATATGTAACCGTTTCATTATATAACTGCATAATACTCTGTCACTATATGTAACCGTTTCATTATATAACTGCATATTACTCTGTCCCTATATGTAACCGTTTCATTATATAACTGCATATTACTCTGTCCCTATATGTAACCGTTTCATTATATAACTGCATATTACTCTGTCCCTCTATGTAACCGTTTCATTATATAACGGTATATTACTCTGTCACTATATGTAACCATTTCATTATATAACTGCATATTACTCTGTCACTATATGTAACCGTTTCATTATATAACTGCATATTACTCTGTCACTATATGTAACCGTTTCATTATATAACTGCATATTACTCTGTCCCTATATGTAACCGTTTCATTATATAACTGCATATTTCTCTGTCCCTCTATGTAACCGTTTCATTATATAACGGTATATTACTCTGTCACTATATGTAACCGTTTCATTATATAACTGCATATTACTCTGTCACTATATGTAACCGTTTCATTATATAACTGCATATTACTCTGTCACTATATGTAACCGTTTCATTATATAACTGCATAATACTCTGTCACTATATGTAACCGTTTCATTATATAACTGCATATTACTCTGTCACTATATGTAACCGTTTCATTATATAACTGCATATTACTCTGTCACTATATGTAACCGTTTCATTATATAACTGCATATTACTCTGTCACTATATGTAACCGTTTCATTATATAACTGCATATTACTCTGTCACTATATGTAACCGTTTCATTATATAACTGCATATTACTCTGTCACTATATGTAACCGTTTCATTATATAACTGCATATTACTCTGTCCCTATATGTAACCGTTTCATTATATAACTGCATAATACTCTGTCACTATATGTAACCGTTTCATTATATAACTGCATATTACTCTGTCACTATATGTAACCGTTTCATTATATAACTGCATATTACTCTGTCACTATATGTAACCGTTTCATTATATAACTGCATATTACTCTGTCACTATATGTAACCGTTTCATTATATAACTGCATATTACTCTGTCACTATATGTAACCGTTTCATTATATAACTGCATATTATTACTCTGTCACTATATGTAACCGTTTCATTATATAACTGCATATTACTCTGTCACTATATGTAACCGTTTCATTATATAACTGCATATTATTACTCTGTCACTATATGTAACCATTTCATTATATAACTGCATATTACTCTGTCACTATATGTAACCGTTTCATTATATAACTGCATATTACTCTGTCCCTATATGTAACCGTTTCCTTACATAACTGCATAATACTCTGTCCCTATATGTAACCGTTTCATTATATAACTGCATATTACTCTGTCACTATATGTAACCGTTTCATTATATATCTGCATATTACTCTGTCCCTATATGTAACCGTTTCATTATATAACTGCATATTACTCTGTCCCTATATGTAACCATTTCATTATATAACTGCATATTACTCTGTCACTATATGTAACCGTTTCATTATATAACTGCATATTACTCTGTCACTGTATGTAACCGTTTCATTATATAACTGCATATTACTCTGTCACAGTATGTAACCGTTTCATTATATAACTGCATATTACTCTGTCACTATATGTAACCGTTTCATTATATAACTGCATATCACTCTGTCACTATATGTAACCGTTTGATTATATAACTGCATATCACTCTGTCACTATATGTAACCGTTTCATTATATAACTGCATATTACTCTGTCACTATATGTAACCGTTTCATTATATAACTGCATATTACTCTGTCACTATATGTAACCGTTTCATTATATAACTGCATATTACTCTGTCACTATATGTAACCGTTTCATTATATAACTGCATATCACTCTGTCACTATATGTAACCGTTTCATTATATAACTGCATATTACTCTGTCACTATATGTAACCGTTTCATTATATAACTGCATATTACTCTGTCACTATATGTAACCGTTTCATTATATAACTGCATAATACTTTGTCCCTATATGTAACCGTTTCATTATATAACTGCATATCACTCTGTCACTATATGTAACCGTTTCATTATATAACTGCATAATACTCTGTCACTATATGTAACCGTTTCATTATATAACTGCATATCACTCTGTCACTATATGTAACCGTTTCATTATATAACTGCATAATACTCTGTCACTATATGTAACCGTTTCATTATATAACTGCATATTACTCTGTCCCTATATGTAACCGTTTCATTATATAACTGCATATTACTCTGTCCCTATATGTAACCGTTTCATTATATAACTGCATATTACTCTGTCCCTCTATGTAACCGTTTCATTATATAACGGTATATTACTCTGTCACTATATGTAACCATTTCATTATATAACTGCATATTACTCTGTCACTATATGTAACCGTTTCATTATATAACTGCATATTACTCTGTCACTATATGTAACCGTTTCATTATATAACTGCATATTACTCTGTCCCTATATGTAACCGTTTCATTATATAACTGCATATTTCTCTGTCCCTCTATGTAACCGTTTCATTATATAACGGTATATTACTCTGTCACTATATGTAACCGTTTCATTATATAACTGCATATTACTCTGTCACTATATGTAACCGTTTCATTATATAACTGCATATTACTCTGTCACTATATGTAACCGTTTCATTATATAACTGCATAATACTCTGTCACTATATGTAACCGTTTCATTATATAACTGCATATTACTCTGTCACTATATGTAACCGTTTCATTATATAACTGCATATTACTCTGTCACTATATGTAACCGTTTCATTATATAACTGCATATTACTCTGTCACTATATGTAACCGTTTCATTATATAACTGCATATTACTCTGTCACTATATGTAACCGTTTCATTATATAACTGCATATTACTCTGTCACTATATGTAACCGTTTCATTATATAACTGCATATTACTCTGTCCCTATATGTAACCGTTTCATTATATAACTGCATAATACTCTGTCACTATATGTAACCGTTTCATTATATAACTGCATATTACTCTGTCACTATATGTAACCGTTTCATTATATAACTGCATATTACTCTGTCACTATATGTAACCGTTTCATTATATAACTGCATATTACTCTGTCACTATATGTAACCGTTTCATTATATAACTGCATATTACTCTGTCACTATATGTAACCGTTTCATTATATAACTGCATATTATTACTCTGTCACTATATGTAACCGTTTCATTATATAACTGCATATTACTCTGTCACTATATGTAACCGTTTCATTATATAACTGCATATTATTACTCTGTCACTATATGTAACCATTTCATTATATAACTGCATATTACTCTGTCACTATATGTAACCGTTTCATTATATAACTGCATATTACTCTGTCCCTATATGTAACCGTTTCCTTACATAACTGCATAATACTCTGTCCCTATATGTAACCGTTTCATTATATAACTGCATATTACTCTGTCACTATATGTAACCGTTTCATTATATATCTGCATATTACTCTGTCCCTATATGTAACCGTTTCATTATATAACTGCATATTACTCTGTCCCTATATGTAACCATTTCATTATATAACTGCATATTACTCTGTCACTATATGTAACCGTTTCATTATATAACTGCATATTACTCTGTCACTGTATGTAACCGTTTCATTATATAACTGCATATTACTCTGTCACAGTATGTAACCGTTTCATTATATAACTGCATATTACTCTGTCACTATATGTAACCGTTTCATTATATAACTGCATATCACTCTGTCACTATATGTAACCGTTTGATTATATAACTGCATATCACTCTGTCACTATATGTAACCGTTTCATTATATAACTGCATATTACTCTGTCACTATATGTAACCGTTTCATTATATAACTGCATATTACTCTGTCACTATATGTAACCGTTTCATTATATAACTGCATATTACTCTGTCACTATATGTAACCGTTTCATTATATAACTGCATATCACTCTGTCACTATATGTAACCGTTTCATTATATAACTGCATATCACTCTGTCACTATATGTAACCGTTTCATTATATAACTGCATATTACTCTGTCACTATATGTAACCGTTTCATTATATAACTGCATATTACTCTGTCACTATATGTAACCGTTTCATTATATAACTGCATATCACTCTGTCCCTATATGTAACCGTTTCATTATATAACTGCATATTACTCTGTCACTATATGTAACCGTTTCATTATATAACTGCATATCACTCTGTCACTATATGTAACCGTTTCATTATATAACTGCATATCACTCTGTCACTATATGTAACCGTTTCATTATATAACTGCATATTACTCTGTCACTATATGTAACCGTTTCATTATATAACTGCATATTACTCTGTCACTATATGTAACCGTTTCATTATATAACTGCATATCACTCTGTCACTATATGTAACCGTTTCATTATATAACTGCATATCACTCTGTCACTATATGTAACCGTTTCATTATATAACTGCATATTACTCTGTCCCTATATGTAACCGTTTCATTATATAACTGCATATCACTCTGTCACTATATGTAACCGTTTCATTATATAACTGCATATTACTCTGTCACTATATGTAACCGTTTCATTATATAACTGCATATTACTCTGTCACTATATGTAACCGTTTCATTATATAACTGCATATCACTCTGTCACTATATGTAACCGTTTCATTATATAACTGCATATCACTCTGTCACTATATGTAACCGTTTCATTATATAACTGCATATCACTCTGTCACTATATGTAACCGTTTCATTATATAACTGCATATTACTCTGTCACTATATGTAACCGTTTCATTATATAACTGCATATTACTCTGTCCCTATATATAACCGTTTCATTATATAACTGCATATTACTCTGTCCCTATATGTAACCGTTTCATTATATAACTGCATATTACTCTGTCCCTATATGTAACCGTTTCATTATATAACGCATATTATTACTCTGTCACTATACAGTATGTAACCGTTTCATTATATAACTGCATATTACTCTGTCACTATATGTAACCGTTTCATTATATAACTGCATATTACTCTGTCACTATATGTAACCGTTTCATTATATAACGCATATTATTACTCTGTCACTATACAGTATGTAACCGTTTCATTATATAACTGCATATTACTCTGTCACTATATGTAACCGTTTCATTATATAACTGCATATTACTCTGTCACTATATGTAACCGTTTCATTATATAACTGCATATTACTCTGTCCCTATATGTAACCGTTTCATTATATAACTGCATATTACTCTGTCACTATATGTAACCGTTTCATTATATAACGCATATTACTCTGTCCCTATATGTAACCGTTTCATTATATAACTGCATATTACTCTGTCACTATATGTAACCGTTTCATTATATAACTGCATATTACTCTGTCACTATATGTAACCGTTTCATTATATAACTGCATAATACTTTGTCCCTATATGTAACCGTTTCATTATATAACTGCATATCACTCTGTCACTATATGTAACCGTTTCATTATATAACTGCATAATACTCTGTCACTATATGTAACCGTTTCATTATATAACTGCATAATACTCTGTCACTATATGTAACCATTTCATTATATAACTGCATATTACTTTGTCACTATATGTAACCGTTTCATTATATAACTGCATATTACTCTGTCCCTATATGTAACCGTTTCATTATATAACTGCATATTACTCTGTCACTATATGTAACCGTTTCATTATATAACTGCATATTACTCTGTCCCTATATGTAACCGTTTCATTATATAACTGCATATCACTCTGTCACTATATGTAACCGTTTCATTATATAACTGCATATTACTCTGTCACTATATGTAACCGTTTCATTATATAACTGCATAATACTCTGTCACTATATGTAACCGTTTCATTATATAACTGCATATTACTCTGTCACTATATGTAACCGTTTCATTATATAACTGCATAATACTCTGTCACTATATGTAACCGTTTCATTATATAACTGCATAATACTCTGTCACTATATGTAACCGTTTCATTATATAACTGCATATTACTTTGTCACTATATGTAACCGTTTCATTATATAACTGCATATTACTCTGTCCCTATATGTAACCGTTTCATTATATAACGGCATATTACTCTGTCACTATATGTAACCGTTTCATTATATAACTGCATATTACTCTGTCCCTATATGTAACCGTTTCATTATATAACTGCATAATACTCTGTCACAGTATGTAACCGTTTCATTATATAACTGCATAATACTCTGTCACTATATGTAACCGTTTCATTATATAACTGCATATTATTTCTCTGTCACTATATGTAACCGTTTCATTATATAACTGCATATTACTCTGTCACTATATGTAACCGTTTCATTATATAACTGCATATTACTCTGTCCCTATATGTAACCGTTTCATTATATAACTGCATATTATTTCTCTGTCACTATATGTAACCGTTTCATTATATAACTGCATATTACTCTGTCACTATATGTAACCGTTTCATTATATAACTGCATATTACTCTGTCACTATATGTAACCGTTTCATTATATAACTGCATATTACTCTGTCACTATATGTAACCGTTTCATTATATAACTGCATATTACTCTGTCACTATATGTAACCGTTTCATTATATAACTGCATATTACTCTGTCACTATATGTAACCGTTACATTATATAACTGCATAATACTCTGTCACTATATGTAACCGTTTCATTATATAACTGCATATTACTCTGTCACTATATGTAACCGTTTCATTATATAACTGCATAATACTCTGTCACTATATGTAACCGTTTCATTATATAACTGCATAATACTCTGTCACTATATGTAACCGTTTCATTATATAACTGCATATTACTTTGTCACTATATGTAACCGTTTCATTATATAACTGCATATTACTCTGTCCCTATATGTAACCGTTTCATTATATAACGGCATATTACTCTGTCACTATATGTAACCGTTTCATTATATAACTGCATATTACTCTGTCCCTATATGTAACCGTTTCATTATATAACTGCATAATACTCTGTCACAGTATGTAACCGTTTCATTATATAACTGCATAATACTCTGTCACTATATGTAACCGTTTCATTATATAACTGCATATTATTTCTCTGTCACTATATGTAACCGTTTCATTATATAACTGCATATTACTCTGTCACTATATGTAACCGTTTCATTATATAACTGCATATTACTCTGTCCCTATATGTAACCGTTTCATTATATAACTGCATATTATTTCTCTGTCACTATATGTAACCGTTTCATTATATAACTGCATATTACTCTGTCACTATATGTAACCGTTTCATTATATAACTGCATATTACTCTGTCACTATATGTAACCGTTTCATTATATAACTGCATATTACTCTGTCACTATATGTAACCGTTTCATTATATAACTGCATATTACTCTGTCACTATATGTAACCGTTTCATTATATAACTGCATATTACTCTGTCACTATATGTAACCGTTTCATTATATAACTGCATATTACTCTGTCACTATATGTAACCGTTTCATTATATAACTGCATATTACTCTGTCACTATATGTAACCGTTTCATTATATAACTGCATATTATTTCTCTGTCACTATACAGTATGTAACCGTTTTATTATTGAACTCTGTTACTATGTGTACCTGTTTAATTATATAACTGTTCTCTGTTAACATAGTAACAGTTTTGCTATATAACACTTTGTTACTCTATAATTCTCTATAATTCTCTATAATTCTGTTACTCAATGCAAACATTTTATTATCTAACTCTGTTATTCTATCACTACACTGTGGTATATGTAACTGGGGTGTTATACAACTCCATGTTACTCTCTTACTATATGTACCTGTTTATTACATATAGTAGCTATTTGTTACTCTGTTACTACTGTATATGTAACTGTTTTATTATATATACTGTATATCTGTTATTCTGTTAGTACATGTAACAGTTGCATTATATAATTATGTATGTAACTGTTTTATTATATGTAACTGTTTTATTATATGTAACTGTTTTATTATATATACTGTATATCTGTTATTCTGTTAGTACATGTAACAGTTGCATTATATAATTATGTATGTAACTGTTTTAGTATATATCTCTGTTACTCTTATATGTGCTGTATGCCGTTTTGTTGCATACCTCCATGCTGCTGTTAATGTTTCATTGTGTAACACTATTAGTTATATAGCTAATGTTACTCCGTCACCATATTTAGGTATATGTGATTATTACTCTGTTATTCTATGCTTTAATACACTTTGTGTATGTATACAGTATATTAATTTATTATATACAGTACCTTTGTTGCTATGTTACTATAGGTAACTTTGCTGTTATACTACTCTGTTACACCACATTGTTTTGTTGTAAAAAGAAAACCAAGGTATATGCATTTCTCTGGTTCTCTCTCCCCACAGGAGCTTACAATCTAGTTGCAGAGGATGCAGACTGAGCATTGAGCCACTGAGAATATCCCTTGGGTTTCGGTAAGAAAATCTGGGGGGAAAGGGAGAGAGAGGGGGAGAGAGAGGAGAGAGGGGGCGAGAGAGGAGAGGGAGAGAGAGAGGGGGGGCAAGAGAGAGACAGGGGGAGAGACAGAGAGAGGAGAGAGAGGGGGCGAGACAGAGAGAGGGGGCGATAGAGAGAGGAGAGGGGGCGAGAGAGAGAGGGGGGGCAAGAGAGACAGGGAGAGAGGTGGAGAGACAGAGAGAGGGGGCGATAGAGAGAGGAGAGAGAGGGGGCGAGAGAGGAGAAAGAGGAGAGAGGTGGCGAGAGAGAGGAGAGAGGAAGGGGGCAAGAGAGAGAGAGACAGGGAGAGAAGGGGCAGGAGAGAGAGAGACGGAGAGAGGGGGCGTGAGAGAGAGACAGGGAGAGAGAGAAGGGAAAGTGACAGAGGAGAGAGAGAGGGGGCGAGAGAGAGGGGAGAGAGAGAAAGGAGTTGGGGCGAGAGAGGAGAGAGTGAGAGAGAGAGGGGGGCGGCGAGAGAGATAGGACAGGGAGGAGAAAGAGGGGTGAGAGAGAGGGGGCGAGAGGGAGGGAGAGAAATTGGACAGAGAGGAGAGAGATAGGACAGAGAGTGAGAGGAGAGAGAGGGGGTGTGAGAGAGATAGGACAGAGAGGAGAGGGGGTAAAGAGAGAGGTATGGACTGGTGGCTCTCGGGGGAGTATTAATGTTGGGTATGGACTGGTGGCTCTCGGGGGAGTATTAATGTTGGGTATGGACTGGCGGCTCTCGGGGGAGTATTAATGTTGGGCATGGACTGGCGGCTCTCGGGGGAGTATTAATGTTGGGTATGGAGTGGCGGCTCTCGGGGGAGTATCAATGTTGAGTATGGACTGGTGGGTCAAAGGTGAGTATTAATGTTGGGTAGTATTAATGTTGGGTATGGACTGGTGGCTCTCGGGGGAGTTGGGTTAGGTATTCGTGCCAGTAAGGCTTAAGTTAAGCTCAGGTGGTGCGGGACGAACGGACATGGCCTAAGGGTTCTAGATCTGAGCTGGGGAAGGGCTCGGGGTCTGGTTGGATCGGCTAGCCTGAAGGGTTCCTCCAGTTCCCTTGCTTGTCCGGTCAGTGTTGGGTTAGGTTTGGGTTTCACTTGGCCAGGTCGGCAGTTCCTCGGGGTCACTGGACTGGGGTTGGTTTGGGCCTAGAATGACAAGCCTGGTAATTGTGGGTTAATATGAAGGTAATCGCCTTGCCCCCTTTTTCATGACCTTGTGTCTTTATTGGGTATTGGTGGGGGGAGTGGAGGGTACCGTTAACTGGAGACGATGCCCCATTTGTCGGTCCAAAGTCAATGAATTCTGGTCTTAATCAATTTCTTTATTTACAAGGATCAGTCACAGAAGTAACAATACCCACACATAATCCCGATAGACACCCACAACCGCCATGAATCTCATATTTACACAAATCTCAGGCCCAGACCCTCCTCGGAGTTGATGCCACTGGCTTGGTAAGACACCAATCAGAGAGGAGGGAGGGTTAATGGATCATCAGAGGTCTAGTGATTGTCATAGAGACGTCACATCATACTGCGAAACAGGAAGTGAAATCGCCGTAGCACCCTTAGCATCGTAGACTTTGTGAGGCCGGAAGTGATGGCGCTGCCGGGCGAGACAGGAAGTGATGTCACTATAGCACTTAAGAAAATGGTGACAGCAAGTGGAGGTCACTGTAGCGCCTAATCCTCCAGGACAGGAAGTGATGTCGTCGCATCACCGTCCCTCTCTGGCACAGGAAGTGATGTCTCAGCAGCATGTAATACACTACACCATTGTAGGACAGGAAGTGATGCAGCTTCTGCATCCATTGGCACAGGAAGTAATGTCATTATAGCACCAAACATCTCCGACATGGTCCCCAACTTCCATAGTAAAGTGCGTTGCCCCTTTTTAGAGTGATTGTAGGCCCCTGAGTGCTGTAGTGTTTTAGGAACCAGTCCTGAGGCTCTGGAATTTCATACCTCTTCCTCTGCAGTTCTGAACCCAGCCGGGGCAAATAGGGACCTCAGTCTGGACCCCCATGGGTCATCCCCTGCTCTGAGAAAATCCTTTTCAGCTGGGCCACCTCAGCAGAGAGCGAGGCCAACTGGGAGCG